>NC_057800.1:305214646-305228643 GCF_018294505.1 Triticum aestivum
GTGCTTGGACTGCAGCTAAGCCCCTGAGTGAGAGGCTTGCTCTTCACTCGGTAGGATTTTTATAACTTAGGCGAGTGCTTGGACTGCAGCTAAGCCCCTGAGTGAGAGGCTTGCTCTTCACTCGGTAGGATTTTTATAACTTAGGCGAGTGCTTGGACTGCAGCTAAGCCCCCGAGTGAGAGGCTTGCTCTTCACTCGGTAGGATTTTTTACAACTTAGGCGAGCACAGGGCTGCAGCTAAGCCCCCGAGTGAAAGTCTGGCTTACCACTCGATAGGATTTTGATAACTTAGGCGAAACGGATTCGCAGCTAAGCCTCCGAGTGGGAGTCTGGCTCACCACTCGGTAGGATTTTTACAAACTTAGGCGAAACGGATTCGCGGCTAAGTCACCCACTGAGGGGGAATTTTATTGGACAAAAATAAAAAGTGACAAAAATTATGGAGGAACTATGACACTGTTATTTTGAGGTCCATGAACTACAGAAGTACTTTATTGCAACTCATCCGAGTGATAAAACTTAAGTATAAAATGGGCGGAGTAGTTCCGCGTTCCAAGCTCGGGGCTCGTCGATATTATGCTCGACGTTGTAAAGACGGTACGCCCCGTTGTGGAGAACCTTGGTGACGATGAAGGGACCTTCCCAAGAAGGAGCAAGCTTGTGTGGTTTGTGCTGATCCACTCGGAGAACTAAATCTCCTTCCTGGAAGGCTCGACCTCTCACATTTCTGGCGTGGAAACGACACAAATCTTATTGGTAGATGGTCGACCGGATCAGAGCCATCTCCCTTTCTTCCTCTAAAAGGTCGACTGCGTCCTGCCGCGCTTGTTCAGCCTCTGCTTCGTTGTAGATTTCAACTCGAGGAGCATTGTGGAGAAGATCACTCGGCAAGACTGCTTCAGCTCCGTAGACCAAGAAGAATGGAGTTCTTCCGGTCGACCGATTAGGTGTGGTCCGCAGCCCCCAAAGCACTAAGGGAAGTTCGTCGACCCAAGCTCCAGCTGCGTGCTTGAGATCACGCATCAGTCGGGGTTTCAATCCCTTAAGAATCAGGCCATTAGCTCGCTCTGCTTGTCCATTCGACTGCGGATGGGCGACTGAAGCGTAGTCGACCCGTGTGCCTTGGGTGTTACAGAAATCTCCGAATTCCTCCGAGTCAAAGTTCGACCCATTATCCGTAATGATGCTGTGCGGGACTCCATATCTGAATATTAGTTCCCTGATGAAGCTAATAGCAGTACCGGTGTCAAGGTTCTTGATTGGTTTAGCCTCGATCCACTTGGTGAACTTGTCGACTGCCACCAGTACATGCGTGAAGCCGCTTCGTCCTGTTCTCAAAGGACCGACCATGTCCAATCCCCATACTGCGAAAGGCCAGACGAGTGGGATGGTCTTCAGAGCCGATGCAGGCTTGTGCGACATATTCGAGTAGAACTGACATCCCTCGCACTTATCCACTATCTCCTTTGCCATCTCATTCGCCTTTGGCCAGTAAAATCCGGCTCGGTATGCTTTGGCCACGATGGTCCGAGAGGACGCATGATGACCACAGGTTCCCGAGTGGATATCATTGAGGATGAGTCGACCTTCTTCTGGTGTTATGCACTTCTGACCAACTCTAGTCGCGCTTTCTCTGTATAATTGTCCTTTGATTACGGTAAAGGCCTTAGATCGACGGACGATCTGTCGAGCCTCTTCCTCATCCTCCGGAAGCTCTTTTCTCAGGATATACGCGACATATGGAACTGTCCAGTCGGGAATGACCACCAAGACCTCCATGATCAAGTTGACCACCGCTGGGACTTCAACCTCAGTCGGATCTGTGGCACTCTTGGGTTGTGGAGTTTCTTCGATGAAAGGATCTTCTTTGACTGACGGAGTGTGTATATGCTCCAAGAACACACCACTCGGAATGGCTTCTCTCTTGGAACCTATCTTTGCTAGATCATCAGCTGCTTGATTTTTCAGTCGGGGTATATGATGGAGCTCCAACCCCTCGAACTTCTTTTCCAGCTTCCTCACTGCACTGCAGTATCCAGTCATGGCTGGGCTTCTCACGGCCCACTCCTTCATCACCTGGTTGACCACTAAATCCGAGTTGCCATAGACCATCAGGCGACGGACGCCGAGTGAAATGGCCATGCGCAACCCATATAAGAGGGCCTCATATTCTGCCTCATTGTTGGAGGAATCAAAGTGAATCTAGAGCACATATCTGAGCTTATCTCCTCTAGGGGAAACCAGGACAACCCCAGCACCGGAACCATTCAACATCTTAGAGCCATCAAAGAACATGGTCCAATGCTCCGAGTGAACTTCAGTCGGCTGCTGCTGTTCAATCCACTCGGCGAGGAAATCTGCTATTGCCTGGGACTTAATGGCTTTCTTTGCCTCAAACTTGATATCAAGGGGAAGAAGTTCAATCGCCCATTTGGCCACTCGACTAGTTGCATCTTTGTTGTGCAAAATCTCTGATAGTGGAGCGTCGCTGACGACTGTGATGGAATGATCAGAGAAATAATGAGCAACCTTCTTTGTGGTCATGTATATTCCATACACAAGCTTCTGATAATGAGGATATCTCTGCTTGGATGGAGTCAAGACTTCAGACAAATAATACACTGGGCGCTGAACTTTGAGAGCTTTTCCTTCTTCTTCCCGCTCGACCGTAAGCACAGTACTGACGACTTGTCCTGTGGCTGCGATATAGAGCAACAGAGGCTCTTTGCTGATTGGAGCAGCAAGCACCGGCTGGGTGGAGAGCAGAGCTTTTAGCTCGGCAAATGCTGCATCAGCTTCTGGAGTCCACTCGAACTTGTCTGCCTTCTTCATCAGTCGGTAAAGAGGCAATGCCTTTTCACCGAGTCGTGAGATGAATCGACTTAATGCGGCCAAGCATCCAGTAAGCTTCTGGACATCGTGCACTCGCACAGGGTGTTTCATTCGGAGAATAGTGCCGATCTTCTCTGGATTAGCGTCGATTCCTCGTTCGGAAATGAGAAAACCGAGTAACTTGCCACCAGGAACTCCAAATGTGCACTTTGATGGATTGAGCTTGATATCATACCTTCTGAGGTTGGCAAATGTTTCGGCGAGATCAGCGAGCAGGTCGGAACCTTTTCGTGACTTGACAATGATATCATCCATATATGCTTCCACATTCCGACTGATTTGAGTGAGTAGACACTTCTGAATCATTCGCATAAATGTGGCTCCGGCATTCTTGAGGCCGAATGGCATGGTGATATAGCAGAAGCACCCGAATGGAGTGATGAAAGCTGTTTTTACCTTGTCGGGTCCGTACAGACGGATCTGGTGGTACCCGGAGTAGGCATCTAGAAAAGACAGTCTCTCGCATCCCGCGGTCGAGTCAACAATTTGATCTATGCGAGGGAGAGGAAAATGATCTTTCGGGCAGGCCCGGTTGATGTGCTTGAAATCAATGCACATTCGGAGCGACTTGTCCTTCTTAGGAACCATGACGACATTAGCGAGCCACTCGGAGTGGTATATCTCTTGGATAAATCCTGCCGCCAACAGTCGAGCCACTTCCTCACCAATGGCTTTTCTCTTCTGGACGGCGGACCGCCGAAGATGCTCTTTGACTGGTTTTGCAGATGAGTCGACTCTTAGGCGATGCTCAGCCAGTCCCCTGGAAACACCTGGCATGTCAGTGGGCTTCCATGCAAAAATGTCCCAGTTCTCACGGAGGAACTGGATGAGCGCTTCTTCCTATTTTGGGTCGAGTGTTGTGGAGATGCGGGTCGGAGCTGCATCGGGGTCGGTCTGGTGAATGTGAACAGGCTTCGTCTCACCGGACGACTGAAATGCAGACTCTGTGGCGGGTTTCTTGGATCGCAGCAAGTCACTCGGATCTGCATTTTGCTTGTATTCCTCGAACTCGACCGCTGTCACCCGGGAATCGGCAATCTTTGAGCCCTTCTGAAAGCACTCTTCTGCCTTTTTCCGATCACCGGTGACAGTGATCACTCCTTTGGGGCCGGGCATCTTCAATTTGAGGTACACGTAACATGGTCGAGCCATGAACCGTGCGTAAGCTAGTCTCCCCAAAATGGCATGATATGCACTCTGAAAATCCACGACCTCAAACGTCAACTTTTCTTTGCGAAAATGTTTCGAATCACCAAACACCATGTCCAAAGCTATTTGGCCGAGTGACTCGGCTTTCTTCCCTGGTATAACTCCATGAAAGCTCATGTTACTAGTGCTCAGTCGGGACATCGGAATGTCCATTCCTTTCAGTGTGTCTGCATACAACAAATTCAGCCCGCTTCCACCGTCCATCAGCACTTTTGTCAGTCGAGTGCCTTCGACAACTGGATCGACCACCAAAGCTTGCCTCCCAGGGGTGGCAATATGAGTCGGGTGATCAGATTGGTCGAATGTGATGGGTATTTGGGACCATTTCAGATAATTTGCTTTTGCTGGGGCAACCATGTTCACCTCTCGGTTAATGACTTTCAGTCGACTCCTGCTTTCCACATCTGCAAAGATCATCAGAGTGGAGTTGATATGCGGATATCCTTCCTCACTGTCCTCCTTGTCTTCGGCCTTGTCCGACTCCTTCTCCTTGTCCTTAGACTGTTTTCCCTGAAACTGCTGGATCAGGAGTCGACATTGGCGAGTGGTGTGCTTCGGGTAGATGATATTCCCCTCTTCGTCTTTCTTCGTGTGGATGTGACATGGCATATCCATTACGGCGTTCCCTTCTTTATCCTTTACCTTCTTGGGGTTCCAGGATCCTTTTGGTTTCCCCTTAAACTTTCCCTGAGTCACGGCCAGAGCCTCTCCAGGAGCTGCCGGTTCAGCCTTCCGCTTCTGTTTCCGACTGGTGTTTCCTTTTTCCGACTGACTCGGCTTGTGCTTGCCGCTTCGGAGTCGGTCTTCTTCTTCGCCGTTGGTGTACTTGGTAGCAATCTCCATCATCTGACTCAAGGTCATGTCACCGGTTCGACCAAACTTCAAACTCAGTTCTCTGTTCTTGACGCCATCTTTGAAGGCGTAGACTGCCTGATGATCAGACACATTCTCCACAGTGTGGTGCAAAGTGATCCATCTCTGAATATACTCTCTGAGAGTCTCATTAGCCTTCTGCACGCAGACTTGCAACTCTGTCAATCCAGCTGGTCGCTTGCAAGTTCCTTCAAACGTTCTGATGAACACTCGGGACAGATCTTCCCAAGTGTAAATGCTGCTAGGAGGTAATTGAGTCAACCATGCCCTGGCAGAACCTTCCAGCATGAGGGGCAAATGCTTCATGGCCACCTCGTTGTTCCCACCACCAATCTGAACTGCCACTCGGTAGTCCTCAAGCCAAGTTTCAGGCTTAGACTCACCAGTGAACTTGCTGACTCCTGTTGCCAACCTGAAATTGGGAGGGATAACTGCGGCTCTGATAGCTCTGCTGAAACATTCAGGACCAGAAACATGCACTCGACTGCTTGTGGGTGCATCTTTGTCGAGTCCGCCTCGATGGGCTCTGTTCCGGTCGACCAAACCTTGCACGATAATGGATCGCGTGTCGAAGCCTGGTTCTCTGGGGTCGACTGGAACCCTTCACCCTGTACTGAACTGACGCCTGTCATCTTGCTGCCGAGGAGCGTAAGACCCACCCCTCGAAGGGGAATTGGGCACTCGACGCCTATCATCTCGGTCGAGTCGGTCACCATATTGGCCTCGCCGATTCTCGTGCCCCTCACGCCACGGAGGCGATCTGGGGCTGTGAGCCGACTGAACCGTATCCGCAGCGACGGATCGACTGTGAATTCGATTGCGCGACTGCGACATAGCTGAATTCTGGTCTCCTGCTGCCCGGAGCAGATCCCTGATCTGCATCAAGCCTCTGCCAGCTTCCGACTGAGAAGGCTGGATGGACTCTGCTATACGGGTCGCAGCTGCTAAATTCTGGATTGGGGTTCGATATACCTGAGTCGGCGGGAAGAGTTGACGTCGACTGGTGTCGGGAACTTGTTGCCGCGCGCGCTCGTCAAGTGCTCGCTGAAGATTCTCCAGTCGAGTGCGTTCGGCCAAATTAGCCAGACGTGCCTCCTCCAAGGCACGAGCCTCGGGGGTTTCTCCTGCGATGGGAGTACGCAGGGCATCCACGTTCCTGCGGCGAAGTTCCTCTCTTTGTAGAGAGTCGAGTGGCTCGGGCTGGTACTCTGCGTGGCCTCGTGCGGGGTCGCCTCCGTCGCCTGCCCCACCATCACGGGCGAAGCCAGGGGGACTGCGGGGCCCGTCGACCATCAGGATTTCCGCCGCTGGATCACTGCTATCGCACTCGGATGCAGTCTCTACGGAGCCAGTCGACAGATCGAACAAGCCGTAGAGAGATTCGTCGGGCTCGATTGCCGCAACTTGGATGGTGGCCGACTGGCGAGCCACCGCGTGCCTCACCCATCGCTGAAGCCTCGACCGGCCGAGCGCTTGCGCTGGCGGGAGACCGAGAGGGTGGACGATGGAGGAGTCGACCGATACAGGGTCGACGGTTGCCGCAGCAGAACGCCGCGGACACATGCGCGAAAATGCGTCGCACCGCGGACGAGGAGCGCATCAACGTCGAGTGGAGCCTCCTGGAGCCAGGCGGAGTCGTCGGCGATGAAGGTGAGAGTGCCGAGATGGATCTCTCGACCCTCGACCAAAACTCCAGCAGCCACCATGATGAAAGTACTCGGAAGAATCGCAACTTCTCCACAAAATCGCTAAAACACCTGCCCCACGGTGGGCGCCAACTGTCGTGGTTCTAAGCCTAACAGTAGAGTGGGGGTAGGTATGGAGAGGCAAGGTCCTAGCTATGGAGAGGTTGTAAACACAAGGGATGTACGAGTTCAGGCCCTTCTCGGAAGAAGTAATAGCCCTACGTCTCGGAGCCCGGAGGCGGTCGAGTGGATTATGAGTATATGAGTTACAAGGTGCCGAACCCCTCTACCTGTGGAGGGGGGTGGCTTATATAGAGTGCGCCAGGACCCCAGTCAGCCCACGTAGGAGAGGGTTTAAGGTGAGTTAAGTCCGGGGCGTTACTGGTAACGCCCCACATAAATTGTCTTTACTATCATAAAGTCTACTTAATTACAGGCCGTTGCAGTGCAGAGTGCCTCTTGACCTTCTGGTGGTCGAGTGAGTCTTCATGGTCGAGTCCTTCAAGTCAGTCGAGTGAGCCCTTCGTTGGTCGACTGGAAGGCGACCTCTTCTAAGGGTGTCCTTGGGCAAGGTACTTAGATCAGGTCCATGACCCTACCCTAGGTACATGACCCCATCAAAGGGCGCCAACAATTGGCCATTTTGAAGGGGAACATCTAGTACAAGTTATCCTGACCAAAGGTGGTCTTCGGCTGCCAAAAGTACTGGTGATGACGCCGTCTTGGGCTCCACGGTGACCTCCGTCCTGCCGTTTTGTTGGTCTTGGTCTTGTTGCACCGGAATGGCAACCTTTGCCTGATGCCTTTGCCCGTGCTTGCCCCCTTTGCACCAAAGGGGAAACAAGGACACTGCGCAGGCCGGCACCCGCCTGGCACCCACCTGGTCTCGATCGTCATGGCTTGTGTCACGGGCTCCTCGCGAGGTGCCCCTGCCTTGATCTCTCCGCCTCCTCATGAGCCTGCCTGATGAGGCTGCCTTTGAGGAAACTTTCTGTCATCCGCCCCGCGAGGCTAGGCCCCTCGCGAGGGTCTTGAGCTTGAGTCGATGAAGATGGGCCGCGCTGGGCCCCCACTTGAGCCACGCCGCAGGCAGGCAAGTCTGGGAACCCCCGTTCCCAGAATGCCGACAGTAGCCCCCGGGCCCAAGGCGTGCCCGGGCTTGGCCTGGCGGGGAAGCGAAGGGGTAACCGCAAAGCGCCGCGGGCCCAACAGCCTGCGGCCTTGGGTGCCGTGTGGCGGTTGACTGGACGTGGGCGTCTGCGCTTCCCACGACGCCTCAGCGGCCACACGACTTGACAAGTCCCTGCATGCGGAGAAAACGGTCATTATTACCTACGATCGTGGTGCTCGGTGGTTGGCCTCCTCCGGCTATAAGTACGGGGCTACGCGAGCCCCTTCAGTCCATCCCTTCTTGCTGCTCCTCTTCTTCTTCTTGGCTACTCGCCATCCCCATGGCTCCCAAGAGATTCTCGGCCACGGAGAAAGGAAAGGCCCCCCAGGCAGGGCCTGACTCTCTCCCGACCAAGCGCGGCCGGGGCCGCCCTCGCAAGTATACCACGGTCCCCGTGGTGGCCTCCCGTGGCCATGGAGGCGGTTCCCTGCGCGGTGGTGAGCGCTCGGCTGCCGACGGGGGGCACGCCGTGGGTGTGCGCCCCCTAGGCCACGCTTTCGCTCTGCGGAGGTGCTGCCGGAGTTCATCGTATGGTCGGCGGACCCATCCAGCACCCGACTCCAGCTCCCTCGTTTCTTCGTGGACGAACTGTTGGCCAGCGCTCGGTGTGGCTTCTGGCTCCAGGCAGACGGCTGCTGCAGTAGGGCCTCCTGGGCTTCGCTGGAGATCTCCGTTTATGGGAACGGGGCTCTGACCCGCGGCTGGCAAACGTTTGCCCGCGTGCGTGGCCTGGGCCGGTGGTGCACCCTGTACTTCAAGTTTGATGGCGACGCCACCCTCTACGTGAGGGTGTTCGGGGAAGATGGTCGTCGTGCCGGGTGCTGCCCTGAAGACGACGACCGCGGCCGCCTGCCCAGCCCCGGCACTGACCAGGATGAGGATGGTGACTGGCGTACAGGCGGCGGTGCTCGAGGTTCGCCGAGCTTCGGCGACCCCCTCTCAGGCAGCATCTCCTCCAGCGGCGGTCGCGACCAGCCCCGCGCCGTCGCGCCTGCCTGGGTGAAGGTAGCGGGTCAGCCCGTTGTCGCGCCCCGGTGAAGCGAGAGAAGGGATCCGCCTGAGCTTCAGGAGCTGCTCGAGCCTTCGCTGTGGGTCGATGCAGGACGAATCACACCCATTTTGTTTTCTTTCTTTTCCTGCGCAGAAGTAGAAAGTAATGTAGGGCCCCGCGGGGGCGTGTTAGAACTACTGCTGTTTAACCATTGCGCTGTTTTCGTTATTTCTGTGTTGTGTTTCCGCGCCGTACACCCATGTGCGGGAACTATTTTAGCTCGGTGGGGCTTGGCGCGGTCCTCGCCTCCTGAGGCCGTGGCCTAGTCGTGCGCTTCGTGCCCTGCAAGGATCAGTAGGAGGGGTAACTTATGGTCTTGGTTGTGGGGGCGATCGGCCCAGGTCCGGCGCTCATGTCGCGATGCCCGTGGGGCACAGATTGGGAGGGGTGCTCCCATAGAGGACTCAGAAAGGAAAGCTCCAAACGATCGGGGCAGAAAACACTCGCGAGGGCGCCCACGAACCTCCCTCGCGAGACTTGCGCGAGAGAAAACGAGGCAAGCGAGCGAGAAAGACAAAGAGTCTCAAGCCAGGAACATCAGCAACTCCAATAAAACTTCAAACGGGGATAAACAAGCCAACTGCAGAAAGCAAATAGGAAAGCCGCGTCCTGCACCTATTCTAGTCTTCGATGTCTTCTCACCAGCGCGGAGCTAAGTGCTACCACTGGGCGTGGGCGGGAGCCCCCGAGGCCCGAGGACGGCACTCCGGAGACTCCGGGGCGTGTGCAGCCCCACTCATTATTACGTGAGAGTGTCACGGGCAGTGAGCTTCACAGGCATTTGCCTTCTTCACAGGCACCGGGCCTTTCCCAAAACGCAGCAGCTTCACAGGCATTCGCCTTCTTCACAGGCACCGGGCCTTTCCCAAAACGCAGCAGCTTCACAGGCACCGGGCCTTTTCCAAAACGCAGCAGCTTCACAGGCATTCGCCTTCTTCACAGGCACCGGGCCTTTTCCAGGTGCTAGGCCTCGCTCAGGGATAGAACCTCCGGAGATGTTGAATGTTCCATGCGTTCTGGATGGGTACCCCCTCCGTGGTCTCCAAGCGCGCGGAGCCAGGCCTGGAGACATGAACAACCTTGAACGGGCCCTCCCACATGGGAGAGAGCTTGTGCAGCCCCATCCCTGGAGAGAACCCGTCTGAGTACAAGATCCCGAACCTCAAGAGTTCTGGGGCGGATGTTGCGGCAGTGGTACCGTCGTAGCGCCTGTTGATACCTTGCCGCTCGCAGCGCGGCTTCTCGACGGCGTTCCTCCCCCAGCACGAGATTCGTCCCCCACAGGGCGTTCTGCTGTGTCTTGTCGAACGCCAGGACCCGTGCGGAGCGACGCCTGACCTCGTGAGGGAGGACAGCCTCTGCTCCGTAGGCGAGGAAGAACGGGGTCTCGCCAGTCGGCTTGGTCGTAGTTGTGCGGATTGACCACAACACGGACTGGAGCTCGTCGTACCAGCCCCTGCCGCAGGCTTCTAGCTTCTTCTTGAAGGTCCTGGCTTTGAGGCCCCTCAGGACCTCCGTGTTGGCCCGCTCGGCCTGGCCGTTGCTCCGGAGATGTGCTACCGAAGCGTAGCATATCTGTGTTCCAAGGTTAGCACAGTACGTTTTGAAGAGATTACTGGTGAATTGTGAACCGTTCTCGGTGATGATGCGGTTAGGCACCCCAAATCGGCTCATGAGGCCCTTGATGAATTTGACCGCTAAGCATGCCGGGATTGTGCGGTCGGCTTCCACTTCAGCCCACTTGGTGAACTTGTCCACGGCGACGTAGAGGTAGCGATAGTCCCCTAGCGCCCGAGGAAACGGGCCTAGAATGTCCAGCCCCCAAACTGCGGACGACCATGAGAGGGGTATAGTCTGCAGACCCCCCACATGCTGATGGATTTGCTTAGCGTGAAACTGGCAGGCCTCGCAAGCCTTCACAAGCTCAACAACGTCGTTGAGCGCTGTGGGCCAATAGAATCCACTACGGAACGCCTTGCCGACGAGGGTTCGTGACGACGAGTGGTGCCCACAGTCTCCGCCATGTATGTCCGCCAGCAGCTCCTTCCCTTGCTCTCGGGAGATGCAACGTAAGGACACGTCATTTGGTCGCTTCCTGTAGAGCTCTCCATCCCTGATGCAATAAGTCGTGGCCTGCCGCGCCACACGCTCCGCTTCCTCCTCATTCTCCGGCAGAGTCCCTTGCATCAGGTAGTTCTTGAGCTCCGGGATCCAACACCCTTCCCGAGGCTCTAACGCCAGGAGCAGGCATGCCCCTGAGGCCGGGCCGCAGACCGGGGCTCCTGAGGCAGGCGACTGAGGGAGCTCCTCCCTTGGTTGCGCCATGCTCGACAGTGACGGCACCGCCGAGGGTTTGAAGAGCCGCTCCTCGAAGACGCCAGGCTCCTGAGGCAGCCGCCTAGATGCCCTCTTGGCAATGTCATCAGCCTCCTGATTGGTGCCGCGAGGCACATGCTGCAACTCCAGCCCCCAGAATTGTTTCTCCATCTTGCGAACCTCAGCGAGGTAGGATTCCATGTGCTCATCCTTTGGCTCGTATATCTTGTTGGAGAAGTTGACGAGGAGCTGCGAATCGCCCTTGACGATGAGGCGCTTTACCCCTAAGGTAATTGCGGCCTTCAAGCCTGCTATTAGGCCTTCGTACTCCGCTATGTTGTTGGAGACCTTCTCTCCGTGCTGGAAGCAAACTTGTACGGCGTAGTAGAGTTTGTCCTGGGTAGGGGATACGAGAACTGCGCCAGCTCCCGCACCGTGTCGGGAGAACGCCCCATCAAAGTACATGACCCAGCCATCCGGTGCTTCACTTCCCGGGGAAAGTGATCGGCCTTCGCCTGCCTCGAGACCCGGCGCTTCTGCCCATTCTGCCATGAAATCCGCAAGTGCGGCTCCCTTGATGACTCTGGTCGTACTGAATTCTAGCTGAAATGCCTGTAGCTCAATGTTCCATTCAGCAACCCTTCCAACTGAGTTGGGGCTCCTGAGCACTCTTTCCAAGGGGTATGCTGAGACGACTTTGATGGGATGTCCTTGGAAGTAGTGGCGCAGCTTGCGTGAGGCCACTAGTAGCGTGAGGAGGAGTTTGTGAGGCATGGGATACCATGCCCTTGCGTCCGGTAGCACCGTGCTAATGAAGTACACGGGATGCTCGACGAGGTCGAGGGTGCTGGCGCAGCTTGCGTCCTCCGGAGGTCGAGGCGTCTCTTGAGATGACGGAGCCCCCAGTGCTTGGTCGCCTGAAGAGGCCTCTCCTGCTCCGGGTGCGTTCTCCTGCTGTGGTTGTTCCTTTCCGGCTGCGGTTGCGGCCTTCGCAAGGCCCTCCTGGCTCTGCTTTACCTCAATTCGAACGGTCGATGCGGCCTTGGCACAGCGCTCCTCCCTGATCGCCACCAGGGCTGCGCTAGCGGAGTAGGGGGTGGCCGCAAGGTAGAGCACCAGGGGCTCCCGAGGACGCGGAGCCACCATCACTGGTGGACTGGTGAGGTACCTCTTGAGGTCTTGGAATGCCTTGTCGGCCTCTTCAGTCCATTCGAAGGGGCCCTTTTTCTTCATCAGCTTGAAGAAGGGCAGCGCTCGTTCCCCCAGCTTGGAGATGAAGCGCCCCAGCGCAGTTACACGCCCGGTGAGTTTCTGCATTTCTCTGAGGGTCCTCGGTGGGCTCATGTCTTCGATTGCCTTGACCTTCTCCGGGTTGGCCTCGATGCCCCTGTGGGATATGAGGAAACCTAGGAGCTTGTCCGAGGGGACTCCAAACACGCACTTCTCTGGGTTGAGCCATAGGTCCACTTCATTGAGGCTTGCAAAGGTTTCTTCTAGGTCCTGTATCAGGGTTCTTGCCTCACGAGACTTCACCACAATGTCATCAACGTAAGCTTCAGCGTTCCTCCTGAGCTGCCGGCCTAAGGCGATGTGCATCAGCCGCTGAAAGGTCGCACCTGCATTGCGCAAACCAAACGGCATGCATGTATAGCAGTACACTCCACATGGGGTTAGGAAAGCCATCTTCTCCATGTCTTCTACCGCCATCTTGATCTGGTGATAGCCCGAGAAGGCATCTAGGAAGCACAATAGGTCACACTCCGCGGTGGAGTCGACTATCTGGTCAATGCAGGGGAGCGGAAATGGATCCTGCGGGCAGGCCTTGTTGAGGTTGGTGAAGTCGACACACATGCGCTCCTTTCCTCCCTTTTTTGGCACAACGATCGGGTTAGCCAGCCAATCAGGGTAACGGACCTCGCGGATAACTCCTGCCGCCTCTAGCTTCCGGGTCTCTTGAATGATGAAAGCCTGTTTCTCAGTAGACTGCCGCCTTGCCTTCTGCTTCACGGGGTGCACATTGGGGGCACATGTTGAGGTGATGCTCAATCACTTCCCTTGGGACCCCTACTAATTGATCAGGTTCCCACGCGAACACCTTCTTGTTCGCACGCAGGAACCTGATTAGGGCCTTCTCCTGCTCGGGCTCGAGGTTGGCCCCTATGGTGAAGGTGGCGCTAGTGGACTCGTCCTCGTCGACTGGTATCTACTTGGTTTCCGCCTTGTCTTGGGTGAAAAACTGCTTCTTTTTAGCCAGCGCGGCCCCCTTGGGCTCAAGGGCGTCGGTGCTAGTGGGCTGCGCCACCGCGGCCGCCCTAAAAACAAGCTGGAGCACCTGCAGCGCATCCCTTGTGTCTCCTGACATGGTGAGGACGCCGCTGCTCCCAGGCATCTTCATGAGGTTGTACGCCGGGTGAGTTGCTGCCATGAGCCGAGCCAAGGCCGGATAGCCGAGGATGGCGTTGTAGGGGAGGCCAACGGGGGCGATGTCGAAGTCGATCAGCTCCGTGCGGAAGTTATCGCAGGTGCCGAAGGTCACCGGGAGGCGGATCTGTCCCAAGGAGGCGATGGAACCGGCTCCGACGCCCGAGAAAGGCCTGCTGGGTTGGAGCCGCTCCAGCGGCACGTGGAGGAGGCTGAAGGCCTCCACCGAGAGCACGTTGAGGCCGGCACCACCGTCGACGAGGGTCCTGGTGACGACCACTTGGCAGATGGTGGGGGTGCACAACATCGGGAGCGCGCCCGAACCAATGGGGTTGAAGGGGTGGTCCTCCGAGTCGAAGGTTAGATCAGCCTCGGGCGC
>NC_057800.1:305228964-305259917 GCF_018294505.1 Triticum aestivum
GGCGGTGCTGATCCGGCGGGTGAACGGCTTGACGTGATGGCTCGAGGGTGGTGCCTGAGAGCCACCCAGGAGAGCTGCGACGACAGGGCGGCGCTGGTGCGGCAAAACGGGCGAGGAAGAGGTCGCGCAGCTCCTCCCAGGAGGTGACAGAGGCCGTCGGCAGGTGGAGGAGCCACGCGCGCGGGGGACGCCGGTGAGGGCCATAGGTAACCAGTTGGCCATCACCCGGTCGTCGCCCCCGGCTCTGAGGACGACCCACTCATACGCCAGCAGGAAAATCATCGGGTCCGTCGCGCCGTCGTAGCGCGGCGGCGTCTCGGGCCTGAACTTGCGCGGCCACTGCACCTGTCGCAAGGCAGGGGCCAAGGCCTAGAGCCCCCTGGCCCCAGTGTCAGCATCCGTTGCTGGAGCAGGCGACGCGTTGTCCGCCATGAGGGCGGGATGCGATGTCGGGGGAGAGCGGGTCGTCAGGAGGGAGGACTTCAGCGCACCCCTACCTGGCGCGCCAAATGTCGGATTTCGGGTTCCGGCAGACCCTTGAGGTTCGAACACTAGGGTGCGCGCGGAGATCTCTCCCCTACTGATCTACTTCCGATCTCCTCGCGTGATCTAAACTGGAAACAATAAACAACACAAGGGGCACGAGGTTTATACTGGTTCGGGCCACTGTTGTGGTGTAATACCCTACTTCAGTGTGTGGTGTGGTGGATTGCCTCTGAGGCTGATGATGAACAATACAAGGGAATAACAGCCTCGCGAGAGGTGTTCTTGAGCTGGTGCGATGAACTGCTAGGGTGAGTTCAGTCGCCTCTCTCTCTCTCTCTCTGCTAGGGCTCTATCGGATTTCTAGCTGATGTCCCTACTCTGTGGTGGCTAGCTCTATTTATAGAGGCCCTGCACCTCTCCCCAAAAAATGAGCGGGAAGGGCACCAACAATTGGCCATTTTGAAGGGGAACATCTAGTACAAGTTATCCTGACCAAAGGTGGTCTTCGGCTACCAAAAGTACTGGTGATGACGCCGTCTTGGGCTCCACGATGACCTCCGTCCTGCGGCTCTGTTGGTCTTGGTCTCGTTGCACCGGAATGGCAACCTTTGCCTGATGCCTTTGCCCGTGCTTGCCCCCTTTGCACCAAAGGGGAAACAAGGACACTACGCAGGCCGGCGCCCGCCTGGCGCCCACCTGGTCTCGATCGTCATGGCTTGCATCACGGGCTCCTCGTGAGGTGCCCCTGCCTTGATCTCTCCGCCTCCTCGCGAGCCTGCCTGATGAGGCTGCCTCTGAGGAAGCTTTCTGTCATCCGCCCCGCGAGGCTAGGCCCCTCGCGAGGGTCTTGAGCTTGAGTCGATGAAGATGGGTCGCGCTAGGCCCCCACTTGAGCCACGCAGCAGGCAGGCAAGTCTGGGGACCCCCGTTCCCAGAACGCCGACATACTTACTACACATTTTTTTGGCCAAAGATGAGACGGGATGTTGAGCGTTTTGTTGCTCACTGCACCACATGTTAAAAAGCCAAGTCACGACTCAATCCTCATGGTTTATATATGCCTTTGCATGTACCTAGTGTTCCTTGAGAGGATATATCTATGGACTTTGTTTTAGGTTTACCTCGAACAAAGAAGGGGAGGGATAGCATATTTGTTGTCGTGGATAGGTTCTCGAAAATGGCACACTATATACCATGTCATAAAAGCGATGATGCTGTTAATATTGCTGATTTGTTCTTTCGTGAAATTATTCGCTTGTATGGTGTGCCAAATACTATTGTTTCAGATCGTGATACTAAATTTTTTAGCCATTTTTGGAGATGTTTATGGGCTAAGTTGGGGACTAAACTGCTTTTTAGTATTACTTGTCACCCCTAAATTGATGGACAAACTGAAGTAGTCAATAGAACATTGTCTACTATGCTTAGGGCTGTTTTGAAGAATAATAAGAAAATGTGGGAAGAATGATTGCCTCATATTGAATTTGCTTATAATCGTTTATTGCATTCTACTACTAATATGTGCCTTTTTAAAATTGTGTATGGTTTCTTACCTCGTGCACCTATTGATTTGTTGCCTCTTCCATTTTCGGAGAAGATTAATTTTGATGCAAAAAACATGCTGAATTGATTTTAAAAATGCATGAGTTAACTAAGGAAAACATTGAGCGTATGAATGCTAAATATAAACTTGCTGGAGATAAGGGTAGAAAACACGTCGTGTTTGCACCTGAAGATCTTGTTTGGTTACATTTGCGTAAGGATAGATTTCCTAATTTGTGCAAATCAAAGCTAATGCCACGTGCTGATGGTCTTTTTAAGGTGTTAGAGAAAATAAATGATAATGCATATAAACTTGAGCTGCCTGCAGATTTTGGGGTTAGTCCCACTTTTAACATTGCAGATTTGAAGCTTTATTTGGGTGAGAATGATGAACTTTCATCGAGGACAACTTCATTTCAAAAAGGGAAGGATGATGAGAACATCAATACCATTGTTACACCCACAACCCCTGCTGCTATACATACTGAATCAATTACTAGAGCTCGTGCACGCCAATTGAATTATCAGGTACTTTCGTTTCTTGGTAACGATTCTAATGTTCATGAGAATATGATGTTGTCTAAATTGGATACATTTGTTTTGCTTACAAATGAAGGGCCTAGCTTGGACAAGAAAGATGAACCTTGGAGCAAGTTCAAGCATGGAGATGATGGCATGCGCAAGGGGATTAAGAACGGAGTTACAAGTGATGATTTCAGGACTTTGAAGCCATCATAAGGACTGCATGAAGCCTTGGACGAAATATACAAGATGCGGGTTCATAAATTTCGTCTAAAGGCTATTCTAGGTGACGCATCACCTTATTATTGGGCCAGGCCCATGTATTTTCGAAATACTTAAGTATATATTGTTTTTAGAGTCTGTATGTGTGGGGAAACAAGTGTTAGAGTTGGTTTCGGACCCCACCTCCAAGGGCCACGAAATCCACCATGTTTTCCCATATATACATCCCTTAGGGCGTCGTTTAGATGTGGATTTTGTTTAGATTAAAAGTTCGTCATAGCTGCAACTTCGCGTACTTTGTTTGTGTTCAACAACCAGACCAAGATGTCACAGAACCCCACCTTCATTAATAAAGCTTTCCTCTTTTATTCACAATACCCAGATTGCAATCTCAGTTTCTTGCTTGTTCTTCGTTTGCTCGCAAGAAATAAACCCTCATGGTCAGGTTGATCGTGCTCCGGCGTGGTCAATAACCCTCGGAAGTTGGTTTAGCGATTGCTAAGGCGCGACGTCTTCGCACGTTCGTAGTCGGATCGTCAAAGTCGACTCCCACAAAAAACGATATCTATCTTATCGAAATATCGGGACACCTTCGTCTCTATCATGTGGGGTGGGAGAAGTGAAGGAGGGGGCCAACCAACTAGTAATAGACAATGCAGCGCCTAAGGGTTAGACGCTGCACATTACATGTGTGGCGCCTAGCTCGTAGGTGTTGCACTACTGGGTACGGACCCAGAGACTGCCACCATGGACACATGTGCAATGCCCCAAAGCTAGGCGCTGCACCGTAGGATGTGGCGCCAGCGTGTCGCGCGCCACATAAAAAGATCAGCAGTCTGAATTAGTTTTGTGAAAAGTTTGTTCTACTCCCTTTGTAAAGAAATATAAAAGTGTTTAGATCATTACTTTAGTAATCTAAACGCTCTTATATTTCTTTACGGAGGGAGTATAATTTATTTCGTCTCCAGATTAAAATTGTCAAATTTGCCCCCCTCGTGGAGACTTCCCTTCGCACCGGAATCGCCGCTCCTATCTCGGTAGGAGTGCAACCATGTTAGCTCCGCAGCCCAAACCCTAACACCGACGGCCCCCCTGCGATGACCCCGCGCGTGCCGCCGTACCGCCACCAACCGGCGCACCTCGTTCTCACCGACGCTGTTGCTGCCTGGCACCCCTTCCACAAGAAGCCCTGCCTCTCCGACCGCTCCACTGCCCCCCCATCTGCTCACCATGCTGACGCAGCCGCCGCCGGCGCGGAAACCACGACCCCTCCTCCTTCCGCAGTTGGCAGCGGAGGATCCTTCCGGTTGCTCGGGCTCCGCAAGCGCCGGCGCCGTGGAGGAATCTCGCGGTCGGTCTCAGGTCGCAGCAGCGACCGCCGGAGATCCGGCACGTGCTCCGACTTCCATGTAACGTGCGGTCCAGGTGGTGGCGGCGCAACGGACTCCAGTGGCGAGATGTGGGCATCGGATGTTGGGGAGTTGCGGGCGAGGGACGTTCCTATGGCGCCGGAGTTTGCATCGGCACCAATTGGTCTGGCTGGATCGGGGGCAGGTGGGACGGCCGCCGGGGTTGAGCTGGCATCGGCTGAGTCCGGCTATGGCAGCGAGCCTGGCTACCGTGGAGATGTTGAGCTTGGTTACGGGGATGAGATAGACGAAGAGGAGGAGGACGGGAGGCAGCAGGTGTTCTTCT
Source organism: Triticum aestivum (assembly GCF_018294505.1). Classification (NCBI taxonomy): domain Eukaryota; kingdom Viridiplantae; phylum Streptophyta; class Magnoliopsida; order Poales; family Poaceae; genus Triticum; species Triticum aestivum. The sequence continues at coordinate 305,233,432 of NC_057800.1, forward strand.
GGGGCGGTGAGATCGGAGGTGATGAACGTGCTTGAGTTTAGTTTTTGAATAATATTTGTCGTGCCCATTCTTTTTACTCATTGCCCTGAGTTGTTGGCATCGTTACCATAATACCATTTGCAGTATGAAACTGAATTTTCGCAGAATAGACTTTGTGAACTTTATGGATTGAGATTTGGGTGTGGTGGGACATTTCTTGTTTGGGATCAAATGATTAGAGGTCATTGAGCTCTTTGAGTCTCCACTGCCGAACAATGTTCTTACACATCAGGCGTAGATTTTACTTATGGTTTGTGGAAGATGGTGGTATTTTGTTTGGTTCTAGTTACTTGCTGGATTAAATGCTGCAGCGAATTAATGCAGTCAAAAAAGAATTTAGTGAACATGCATTTTGTTAGCTATATATACACGTTTTAATGAGTTGGTTGATTAATGAACTGCAAAAAAGTTTATATTTAGGAACAGAGGCAGTACTTGTTTGTGTCGTAGGATTTTTGTTTTACCTTGTTTTTACATAATGTGTTAGTACAGTGGTATCCTAGAACCATGGTTTATAAGGCGGTAAGGTGACCTAAGGTCAGCACCAACCGCCTTGATGCCTAAGCGCCTAAGGCGGACACATAAGCGCCTAAAGCGGGCATAATTGCGGGGCGCTGCCAGGGCGCCTTGTTGCCTAAGCGTCCAAGGCGGGACACCTTATAAACAATGCCTAGAACTATATTATTGGATATGAGCTATTGTGTACATTATAAGGGCATGTACAGTGGTTGATAAGACAGTCCTATCAGCCTGCCACATAATCTCCATAATCTTGATATGGCAATAAAAACATGATATACAATGGGTTATCTCTAAGTCTTATCTCTAATAACTAGATGCACCTATGCTACAGTTGATGGCTGCAATACTTAACCATTAGAAGTTTACACTCGAGTTGAGTCATTTTGTGATACATGGTTCTTATAACAAGTGTCTTGTAAGGTAAGCAATTTTCATATGGACTAAAAATTCATAATATATAATTTCCATTCTTGAGTTGAGTTTATCTATAGCAGAAATTTCTAGAGGTATTCCTTCCATAACACATGTGAAATTAAGCTGGGATTATTAGTTCTGTCCTTTAAATATAGTGAACAACCTTTTCTTTTTTTCTTTAGGTTCGAAATGATTTTTAAGAGGTATTCATGTAAATCAGTTAATTATGATGGTGATTTATATTTTAACAGTACAGTTTAAGATCAGCTTTCTCTCAAGTTTGTGAGTAAATGATATTAGATAATGTATTCCATTTCTTTCCAGTGAAACAGCATAGTTTCTTCCTTAATGAGCCCACGTAACTGTGCGCTACATTATTCAGTGCTATTTATAGAGATACCTAACATTTGCCAGTGCACAACTTTGAATCCCTAAGGAATAAGACTGTTCATTCCTTTATGGCACAGAAAAATCCAAGGGGTTGCTGTTCCTACCTTAAGTTTTGTGGAATCTATTTGATCTAAGTTGAACGAACCTGTATGGGAACTGCACTAAGCAAATTTCTGCTGAAAATAATTAAAATAGATTAAGTGGGTGGGCAATTACGAGTTGCCCTTTTGATGATTGTATGACGCTAATAGAAATAGAAAATTTTCTTGTTTACATATTCATGTCATCTGATGCACATTTGTAACGTTGTTAGTTGTTGCTTTATTGTCCCATAATACTTTTGCTTTGGTAAGTTTATTTATAAATCTTTTGTTCACAACTAACATCTAGCTTGCTGAGCTGGTGCTTGTTAGCAATTTTTTTTGTTGGTGGAATGGAACCATGTTGCAGCTTGACACAATTCTTCCCTTGCAATTGCTACCACATTTGACAATATTGTCCAGTTTTGGAATCATGGTCGCACTTTATGATTTATTAATAGAAACACCACCTTTTTTTTCATGTGAGAGCGTTGGTGAAGAGGAGTTAAAAAAGGATTGGGAAGGGAAGGTCGAAGGGGAAATCGTAGGTACGCTAGTTTGGTCACCTCCGTGCATAGAGATGCGGCTCACTAACAGTGGCAAGAAAAGCAATAAAACAGCTACCACTTGTATAATTCGAAAGACAGGTCATCGTTAGGGTTTCCTTATACAAGCACCACCAACATGGAGAAATACAAAGAAGCCAAGAAGAAAGCAAAGCGAGTTGTGAGTGAAGCAAGGGTCTAGGTATAAGACTGATTTATGAGGTGTTCAGTGGTGGTGGGGGTGGGGGGGCTGAGAACACTATGCCTGAGGTAGATGACACCAATAGATAGTTTCTGAGAAGGATTCAAGTGCTCGAGGTTAACGAGGCCCCCCTTAAAAGGATGAAAGAAGGAAAGGCCCTAGGCCCAGATGGTATTCCTATTGAGGTGTGGAGGTGCCTTGGGAAAGTGGTAGTAATATGGGTAACTAAGCTATTCAACCATATTTTTTGGTCAAACAAGATACCTGAAAAGTGGCGGGAAGAGTATACTTGTACCTATGTTCAAGAATAAAGGAGATACTCAAAGTTGTACTAATTACCGAGGAATTAAGTTTACGAGTCATACTATGAAGCTTTGGAAGAGAGTGATTGAGCATCACTTGAGTTGAAAGACAAACATCATGATAAACCAATTGTACGTCCAAGAATCGACTATAGAGAAATCATGTGGTGGGAGTTAGAGAGACAGAAAGTCCCAACAAAGTACATTACCCTAATCAAGGATATGTATGATAATATTATGACACATGTTTGGGCTGGTGACAGTCAGACTGATACCTACCTAATTATGATAGGACTATATCAGTGATCAGCCTTGAGACCATATATTTTCCTTAGTGATGGACGAGGTCACAAAGGATATACAAGGAGATATCCCTTGGTGTATGCTCTTTACTGATGATTTGCTCCTAGTTGACGAGACAGACTTCAAAGTCTAATGGGTTTAGGCTTAGGACTAAGACTGGTTTATGAGGTGTGACTTTAGGAGTGTTAGGTGCGAGGAAGGAGAGGTTAGTATAGAGGGACATATAGTGCCTAAGAGGGACACCTTCTGATACTTGGGATCAATGCTGCGAAGCAATGGTGGTATCGAGGAGGATGTTAGCCAAAAAATCAGAGCAGGCTAAATTAAGTGGCGGCAAGCATCTGGCATCCTCTGTGACAAGGAGGTCCCACAAAAGCTCAATGGCAAGTTCTATAGACGGCGATCAGACCTGCGATGCTATATGGAGCAAAGCATTCGCCCACTAAGAGATAACACATCCAACAAATGTGTGTCACTGAGATGTGCATGGTAAGGTGGATATGTGGCCATACAGTAAAGGACTGAATTAGGAATGAGGGGATACGTGATAAGGTAGGGGTGGCATCGATTGAAGAGAAGCTTGTCCAACACCGACTAAGCTGGTTTGGACATATCCAACAGAAGCGTGCAGAAGCACCAACGTAGCGAAAATACTAGGAGGGGTATGGGTGACCAAAGTCGACATGGGAGTAAGTGGTAAAAAGAGATTTGAAGGATGGGAATGTACCCAAGGATTTGGCTCTTGATAGGACTGCATGGAAATCAGCAGCCTATTTACCAGAGCCTTAATTTACTTTCCTTAACTATATTTACTTGTGCTTTGTTGTTGTCGACGTCGTAGTCATCAGGGTTCCAAATTCTAGCAGAAATAAATTACTGCAAATCCTGGTTATTTTGCTATTTATTACATGTTGGTTGGTAGCAGATTGTATATTGTGTTAGTTTTGGTCTAGTGTCATTACGTTGTCAACAACCAATGGATTTCATATATGCAAAAGGATAAGTTAATAACTTATATTCGACTATTACCATTCTCTTGGTGGATAATAAATGGGACCTTGGTCATATTGGTCTGGTAACCCACTTGCATATGGAGTCTGTTGGACCATGTAAAATCATTTTGGAAAAATGACGTAGTTTCATTTCATATTGTAGTTTCATTTCATATTGTTTAACTAATTAAATAAAGGCCAAAGCTAGAACCAGGAGTTTTCTCATATTCCTGTGCAAATTGGACCTTTTGCTGCGAGAATAGTGTTTTGGGCGTGCCCTAAAATATTCTCAAACTTGCTACCATGATATGCACTTCAAAATGGCTTTAATTTCATTGATTGAACATAAACATCTGGCATTGATATGCTCATATGCAGGTTATATTGGCATTGATATGCTCACATGCATGTGGAATTTTGTTGGCCATGTTGGTAGTTCTGGAAAATTTCAGTTTTCTAGCGAGACTCGCTTCTAGGATTTCCCGTTTCAGAATGCTATATGTTACAGACTTAAAATTTTGCGGTCTCTTGGATGTGTGATTAGTCTTGCTGTTTTCTGCTTTAGATAAACTGAATGGAAATTATCTTATAGTGCTAATAGTGGTATTGTGATTTGTTGGCCATGTTAGCAATTCTGGAAAATTTCCGCTTTCTAACGAAGACTAACTTCTAGGATTTCCTGTTTCAGAATGCTATATGTTACAGACTTAAATTTTACGATCTCTTGGATATATGTTTAGTCTTGCTATTTTTCTGTCTTAGATAAACTGAATGGAAATTATGTTTTAGTGCTAATATTGGCGTTGTTGTTGTTGTGATGTTTGATCCTGGATTCATTGTATTTGTATTGGTGTCCCTTGAAGCTATCTTTGTTGGGAATGGAACATTGCACTCATCCCTCGTTCTATGTATTGATCTCTATTATTCTGCAAGCTGTGGTACTTAATATGTTCTCCTTTTTATTTTCATTGCAGATTGCATCGCAGATATGGATAAGATGGTCATTGTTGGTGATAGTAGTTTTGGGGAGCAGAAGAGTCATCACCGATGCAGGCGCAAGAAGCATGATGTGAGGATGTTGGATGCTTTGAGATGAAAATGTTAATGAGACCGGTAAAAATCTGTACATCATTCTGTCTTGGTTTGCTTTCCGGACGCACCTCTTCCCCAGAATCAGTTATGGTATATCAGGCTCTGTACAGTTGTTTCTCATAATCAGTAATACTCCCTCTATTCCAATGAATAAGGCGCACACGCTTTTTACAATCCAACTTTGACTATAAATTAGATCAATAGTATATATTTTGTGACTTAAAAAGTATACCATTGAAAACTTCTTTTCAATACGAATTCAACGGTATAATTTTATCACATATAATCCACATTTGGTTGGTCTAATTTATGGTCAAAGTTGAATTTTGGGGCGTGCACGCCTTATTCATTGGAATAGAGGGAGTATGCCGTGTGAGAATGAATGGGTTACCTGCTCATTTACGTGGCTAGATTTTTATTTGTAATTATAACATTTTAAAAAACTGTATTTGAAAAGTTATTTGTGTTTTGAAATGATCATTTCATTTGCTGAAACTTTCTTGTTTGCTTATCAGGGTAATATAATTTATTTGTATGATGTGTTAAAAATGATTCTTGATAATTATTACTTAGAAATATAAATTTAGATATATAGATTGTGAAAAACAACCCCCTTTTTTATCTATTCAAACATACTCCCTTCGTTTCTAAATATGTCTTTTTAGAAATTCCAGTAAGTGACTACATACGAAGCAAAATGAGTGAACTATACTCTAAAATATGTCTACATACATCTGTATGTTGTAGTCCATTTGAAATATCTAAAAGGACTTATACGAAGGGAGTATGATCCAAGAATGTTTTATTAAAACTACATATGCTTTGGGGACACCTTGTTTTATTGCCGTAGTACTAGGGGCTGAGGCGCGCGGGCATTCATTTGCCCACCCTGCTGAGTATGTCATTTTATTGAACTTGTGTAACTTGTCTGATTTAGTTTTAGCGAAGACCATGCCAAATGAAATTACAATTGAACGAAAGATCGTGACAACTCAATTTTGCAATTTCACAAGGAATAATTCAGTAGGTATCAATGACATAAATTTTACATATTTCATCACTTACAAAAGCAAAATACTCCCTCTGTAAAGAAATACGTATAAGAGTGTTTAGATCACTACTTTAGTGATTTAAATGTTCTTATATTTCTTTACGGAGGGAGACATGTATGCTGGTTCACGACGAATTAGTTAACATTTGCAATCTCTGCGCTCATACACTGAAAGCTAGACGCATGGCCTAATATTTCATCTCAGCGAGAAGGAAAAGGGAAACCCTTCCTATCTATAGTCTGAAGAGACGCTAGTGTCAGGCCGCTCAAATGCCGTCGATTTGATCGAATCTAACGTTAGTGGTCTCCGAAGGAAAATGGGAACACAATTTATAGAACAGTTTCACAGGAACATTTGTCAATCGATCTGACAATAGTGCAACAAGGCGTTCACACACATATAACAGGATAATCAGCACACAGATCTTTAGACGGCAGATGGTCACACACACAGAAGCTGCATGCAAGGTTTATTTTCAAGTGCTTGGCGTAGAGGGAGCGCTTTGTCCCGCTTTGCCCTTTTGTGACCAATTAGCGTGCGGAGGCGCGGCGTCACTTATTTAGCGTGCGGAGGCGCGGCGTCACTTATTTAGGGAGGTACTCCCTTCGTACGGAAATACTTATCCAAAAAATGGATGTATCTAGATGTATTTTAGTTCTAGATACAACCATTTGTATCCAATTCTACAACAGGTATTTTCGGATGGAAGGAGTACATGGTAGGCTAGATGGTCTAAAAATACAGTTAGGGAGGGATACTTGATGACATGACTCGTGGCTTGTTAGCATTCTGGACAATGCATTATTGGCTTTTTTTTAACATAGTACATACGCTGGAAATTCTGAAATAAATCCATAAATAAATGTGAGCATTAGGATTTGAATTTTGGCGGGCCGAGGATACCACAGTTCCTCTAACTATCCAACCACAGGTTGGTTCGTGATTTTTTTTTGAAGATAAAGCCTTGGTATTTTATTTCTCAGCTAGAAGAGTTGCATCATTTATCTATTACATAAGGAAGAATGAAATTGGGTGGATCTCCATCCCATTCAAAAGCAGACTGAATATCATAAGAGTACTTCGCCAGATGGTGAGCAACTCGATTGGCTTCCCTTGGGTTTTGTTCTTCTTCTGGTTGGGTCTATGGATTGTGGTGTTTCTATAGGCTGTTGATGAGGGATGGCTGTTGGCTGGGTTTTGTTGTTATTAGCGATGGATTATGGTTTTTCTTTTTTAATCTGAAACACCTTGCATTTCAATTACGAGGTACCAACCAAATCGGCGGTCCCAACACAGTTTACATCAAGCAGGAGATCTGCATCCCATACACGTTGGCCACTAGGATCTAACGATGAACTAAAAGCCGCCAACACAAACTTTAGGGCAGTGCACAATCTTATACTCTATGAAGCCTAACTGAAGTAGGAACTTTGCTTCCTGGAAAAGAACTATCAATTTCTTGGTCTGTGATCTTGGATCGTGGGGTTAATATAGGTAGGCTAGTTGAGGGAGGGCTATTACGTATGAGAGGTTCTCAAAGCCTTGCATGTGACAGAGTCCGAAGCTTTGCGGTGGAGGTGGATGAACGGGTGTGTTGCATGTTGTTGTGCCGTTCGTGTCGTGTGACTGGTGTTGTGTTGTTTTTGGTTGGGTTAAATGATTTTCGTAATAGCAAGAAAGAAAAGCTGCATAGATGGATAAATAGTGCCCTTCACTTCTTGATGGATCGTACAGTTGCACAAATGTTGATAGAGAAAATATGATACAGGGAGTACTTAAGAAGGGGATGATAATGGTTTGGTAAGGGTGTGTTTGTTAGTCATTAGATGGAATGTAACGGGTTCATTCTGTCCATACGAGGAATTGGAACCCACTCGTTCCTGGAACGATGTATTTGCTTGATATGCTCAACCTGGTCATGCCTCCAAATTGATCGGAAGACGGGACCGGCCTCGCTATCGCCCCCACCCTCTCCCTGACTCTCGCTCACCCACCATCTCAGTGCCGCCACCCCCGTCTCTTCCCCCCTCTCGATCTACGACGCCGTCGGCTACCCACACACATCTTCCTCTCCGGCGCTGGCTCTCCCTGGCCTCCATGCCGTTCCTTCCTCTATGATGGCATGCACTAGCGCGACGTGGACTAACAGCAGGCGAGCGGAGGCGGCCGGCTTGGAAGAGAGGCAAGACCGTGAAAGGGGGTGTTCGCCGTGGTGTGCGTGTTTATTGCGTTGGTGATGTATGTTGTGCCGTTGGTGCTTCCCAGCATGGGGTTCTTCTACCTTAGGCACCCCGCGTTCTGCAGGATGGAGCCAAATCGATCTACTCACACCAACATTTGAACTCCGAACCTGAATTGTTTGTGCATGCGGGATGCATGTGCGGTAATGTCGAGTCTAAACACTGAATTGTTGGTGCGTGCGGGAGTCTGAACTATAAAGTGTGCATGTCAATGGCAATTATTTGTAGATGCAACAACTAATGTCGTGTCATTACAGTGTGATCGTCCCAACATTCTCTACCTCAAGCTAACCGGGCTCAACTAATTTCTTATGTATAGTGACTGTATTTATAAATTGTCTAAACTGTAGTACAATTGAAATTTTGCTGATAATTCTAATAATTTATTGATAAAAATATTTGTAACGACCTAAGACCGACGCTCCAGACGCCTTTCATGGTTTTCGTTATCGCCGTGTGATTTATTTTGCTTGCTGCATTTTCATCATGGCATTATGTGCATTGCATCCGCATATTTTCATAAAACTCGTAGCCGTTTGCAGTTGCCGCTTCTTCCTTGTCTCCGTTAACCTTATGTCAGGCCCCTTGTCTTTGTTGACCTCTCTCAGACCCCCTCACATGCGCGTCCGAAAAACTTACCCGAACCCGACCCGCTCAATCATCACTGTTGGATTCGGATAATCCCCAAACATCCCTAATATATCTTTCGTTTCTCCATTTGGACCCCCCTAACCTTTTATTCTCGACCGCCCGATCCTGATCCGATGATCCAAATCCCCCCTCCTATTACCTACCTGCTATATAAACAAATGAACCCTAGAAACTAGGGATCCTGTCCCATCCATCCACCCATTCCCGAGCCGCCGCCACCTCTGGTCTCCTCGTATTCTGCAGCGAGCCAACCCCCTTCCTCCACCTCTTCCCCTCCGATCCAGCCAACTCATGCTCTAAACCGCCAGATCTTTGATCCAACGACCGAGGGCCAACCATCTGTTCAGCCAGCTCCCGAAGAGAGGCGCCCCTCCTTTGCTCGCTCGTCCCCGAGCACCTCGCTCCACCAGCACCGCCTCGCTCGAGTACTAGACGCCGACGGCGACAACTACCACCGAACCAGCAGGCCCTGCGCCTCATCCTTCTCCTTCCCCTCGTCCTCGTGTTCTTCCTCCCTCTCTCCTTTCTCTTTTCTCTCTCCCTCTCACATCTCTCTCTTCTAGGTACCCAGGAGCTCCCCGTTACCATGAACGCCTTCTTGAACCGGAGCTCGCCGCTGCCGGGAATCGCCATGCGTCGCCGGAGATCGCGTCCTCGTCTCGGTTCCTGTGAGTTCCGCCGTTCCACAGCGTGCCTTCCCCTTCCTTCGGTCTCCTCCTCCACTTCATTTTACCGTCTTCTCTCTACTTTTCTCGCTCAGTTCGTCTTTCTCCCTTTGTTATTCTGCAGAGACCCCGCCATGGATCCCCGTGGCCGAGCTCTCCCTGTCGCTGGTTGCCTCACCACCGTCCAAGAACTGCCTCCAGACGGCCTCGCCGTTCCCCAGCCTCGCCTGCATCAGGATCCGTCGGATCCTGGCCATCCCTTCATTGGCAACCTTGTCCCTGCACTCAGCCTCGTCAACGACCGAGGTGGAGCGCCCTGTGTGCGTTGACCGCGGTCACTCCGCGCGTGGGCCAGCTGGCCATGCCAGGCCCAGCGCCGCCCCCTACCGGCCTGCCTCCTATCCATCGAACGGGCCAAGGCCAATGGTGAGCCTCCAGCGCCCCTGCTCCTGTTGGGACCAGTCAGTTTTAGCCCGAATGTGTTTTTTCCCTGTCTGTGAATTTGCCTAATAATCCGGAGAAACCTGTTTTATAGAAAAACCCTTGCACTTCATGCATATCATAACTCACAAACCATGCATCAGATCAAAATAATTTATATATGTAAAATGCTTAAGATTTTGTCTAGTTTCACAATTTACAAATTTCATCCATGTTTAAAATGTTTAAATTGTTGCTTGCATTAATTTACATAATGACATGCTAAAATGATTTTTTCATAACTAAATAATTGTATCTCCGAATTAAATAAATTTTATATGTAAAAGGGGTAGAAAAATGCATAGATTAACATGGTGCACTTACTTTGCATGTTTAACAGCAATAAAAAAATATGATTTAGGGCAGAATAGTACCAAATTCGTAATATGCATATGAGGATTTTCCAGAATTGCTGTTTGTTGTGTTCAACCTCATTTAAACTTGCCTAAATAGTTAGTTTACTTATGCTTCACCTCTTGCCATGTTAACCAACATTTAAACTTGTTCTGTACTTAAACGAGAGCGAAATAAATGATTGAATGTGGTGTTTCGTCAATATGCAACTCGTTGCATATTGAGCTCCACTTAATTTGTAGTTTTGTTTGTTGCACTTTGCCATACCATGCCTCATTAAACTAGACATGCATCATACTTGGTTCTGCATCATGCCATGACTATGCTAGTGTGTTTACCATGTCGTTTGCTTCTTTCCGGTTGTGCTTCTTCCCGATAGCCCTAGTTCGTTGCGATTGTGAGGATCCGTTCGACTATGTTGGTTCGTCTACTTCATGGACTTGGTCTTGTTCCTAGCGGGATTTCAGGCAAGATGGTCATTCCCTTGGATCTCACTACTATCTTTGCTATGCTAGTTGTCTCGATGCTATCGCTATGTCGCGCTACCTACCACTTATTTATCAAGCCTCCCAACCTGCCATGATAAGCCTCTAACCTTTTCACCATCCCAGCAAACCGTTGTTTGGCTATGTTACCACTTTGCTCAGCCCTTCTTATTGATAGAGGCAAAGGTGTCCCGTCTTTCGATGAGATGGTGGCTATCGTTTTAGAGGAAGTCGACTTTGACGATCCGACTACGAACGTGCGAGGACGTCGCGCCTTAGCAATCGCTAAACCAACTCCGAGGGGTTATTGACCATGCCGGAGCACGATCAACCTGACCACGAGGGCCTGTTTCCTGTGAGAAAACAAAGAACAAGCAAGAAACTGAGATTGCAATCTGGATATTGCGAATATAAGATGAAAGCTTTATTGATCAAGGTGGGGTTCTGTGATGTCTTGGTCTGGTCGCTGGACACAAACGAAGTACGCGAAGTTGCAACTATGATGGACTTTTAATCTAAACAAAACCCAAAGTCTAAATGACGCCCTAAGGGCTGTATATATGGAGGAAGAGGGGGGATTTCGTGGCCCTTGGAGGAGGGGTCCGAAACCAACCCTAAGTCTTGTTTCCCCACACATACGGACTCTAAAAACAGCCTATACTTAAGTATTTCGAAAATACATGGGCCTGGCCCAATAATAAGGTGACGCAACACCTAAAATAGCCTCTGGACGAAATTTATGAAGTGGCATCTTGTATATTTCGTCCAAGGCTTCATGCACTCCTTATGGTGGCTTAAAAGTCCTGAAATCATCACTTGTAACTCCGTTATTGACCCCCTTGCGCATGCCATCATCTCCATGCTTGAACTTGATCCAAGGTTCATCTTTCTCGTCCAAGCTAGGCCCTTCATTTGTAAGCAAAAAAATGTATCCAATTTAGGCAGCATCATATTCTCATGAACATTAGAATCGTTACCAAGAAACAAAAGTACCTGATAATTCAATTGGCGTGCGCGAGCTCTAGTTGGTCCAGTATGTTTAGCAGCAGGGGCTGTGGGTGTAAAAATGGTATTGATGTCCTCATCATTCTCCCCTTCTTGAAATAAGGCTTCAAATCTGCAATGTTAAAAGTGGGACTAACCCCAAAATCTCAAAGCAGCTCAAGTTTATATGCATTATCATTTATTTTCTCGAACACCTTAAAAGGACCATCAACACGTGGCATTAGCTTTGATTTGCGCAAATTAGGAAATCTATCCTTACGCAAATGTAACCAAACAAGATCTCCACGTGCAAACACAACATGTTTTCTACCCTTATCTCCAGCAAGTTTATACTTAGCATTCATACGCTCAATATTTTCCTTAGTTAACTCATGCATTTTTAAAATCAATTCAGCACGTTCTTTAGCATCAAAATTAACCTTCTCCGAAGATGGAATAGGCAACAAATCAATAGGTGCACGAGGTAGGAAACCATACACAATTTCAAAAGGGCACATCTTAGTAGTAGAATGTAATGAACGATTATAATCAAATTCAATATGAGGCAAGCATTCTTCCCACATTTTCTTGTTATTCTTCAAAACAGCCCTAAGCATAGTAGACAATGTTCTATTGACTACTTCAGTTTGTCCATCAGTTTGGGGGTGACAAGTAGTACTAAAAAGCAGTTTAGTCCCCAACTTAGCCCATAAACATTTCCAAAAGTGGCTAAGAAATTTAGTATCACGATATGAAAATATAGTATTTGGCACACCTTGCAAGCGAATAATTTCACGAAAGAACAAATCAGCAACATGAACATCATCGTCGCTTTTATGACATGGTATAAAGTGTGCCATTTTCGAGAACCTATCCACGACAACAAATATGCTATCCCTCCCCTTCTTTGTTCAAGGTAAACCTAAAACAAAGTCCATAGATATATCCTCCCAAGGAACACTAGGTACAGGCAAAGGCATATATAAACCATGAGGATTGAGTCGTGACTTAGCTTTTTGACATGTAGTGCAGCGAGCAACAAAACGCTCAACATCCCGTCTCATCTTTGGCCAAAAGAAATGTGTAGCAAGTATATCCTCCGTCTTCTTGACACCAAAGTGTCCCATTAATCCTCCTCCATGCACCTCCTGCAACAACAAAAGACGAACGGAGCTAGCTGGAATGCATAGCTTGTTAGCACGAAACACAAATCCATCGTTTAGAACGAACTTGTTCCAAGTTCTCCCTTCCTTACAATTCTGCAAAACATCTTTAAATTCATCATCATGCACATATTGATCTTTGATGGTCTCCAAACCAAATATTTTAAAGTCAAGTTGTGAAAGCATAGTATAACAACGAGACAATGCATCAGCAATAACATTTTCTTTACCCTTCTTGTGTTTAATGACATATGGGAAAGTCTCAATGAATTCAACCCATTTAGCATGTCTACGGTTCAGTTTTGCTTGACTTTTAATGTGTTTCAAAGATTCATGATCAGAATGTATAACAAATTCTTTGGGCCATAAATAATGTTGCCATGTTTCTAAGGTCCGAACAAGAGCATATAATTCTTTCTCATATGTAGAATAGTTCAGACTAGGCCCACTCAATTTTTCAGAAAAGTATGCAACAGGTTTGCCATCTTGTAATAACACACCTCCTAATCCAATTCCACTAGCATCAAATTCAAGCTGAAATTTTTTATTAAAATCAGGAAGTTGGAGTAAAGGAGCATGTGTCAACTTATCTTTCAATACCGTGAAGGCTTCTTCCTGTGCGGTACCCCAAACAAAAGGCACATCCTTCTTTGTAAGCTCGTTGAGAGGTGCAGCAATGGTGCTGAAATCTCTCACAAAATGCCTATAGAATCCAGCGAGGCCAAGGAAACTCCTCACTTGTGTGACCGTTTTGGGCTGCGGCCAACTCTCGATAGCTTCAATCTTGGCTTTATCAACTTCAATTCCCTATGGAGTAACAACATAGCCAAGAAAAGATACTCGGTCGGTGCAAAAGGTGCACTTTTCCAAGGTTACCAAACAAACATGCATCACGTAGAGCAATAAAAACAACACGTAAATGTTCCAAATGTTCCACCAAAGATTTGCTATAAATGAATATGTCATCAAAGTAAACTACCACAAATCATCCAATGAAGGCACGTAAAACTTCGTTCATTAATCTCATGAAACTACTAGGTGCATTAGTTAACCCAAAAGGCATGACTAACCACTCATATAATCCAATGCTGTTTTCCATTCATCTCCCAATTTCATACGAATTTGATGGTATCCACTACGCAAATCAACTTTGGAGAATATTGTAGAGCCACTCAATTCATCAAGCATATCATCTAGCCTAGGAATAGGATGGCGATAATGAATAGTAATATTATTAATGCCTCTACAATCAACACACATACGCGACGTACGATCCTTTTTCGGCACTAAAATGATAGGAACAACACAAGGACTAAGGGATTCACGTATATAACCTTTATCGAGCAGTTCTCGTACTTGACGCATAATATCCTTCGTCTCCTCTGGATTGGTACGGTATGGTGCACGGTTGGGTAATGATGCATCGGGAATTAAGTCAATTTGATGCTCAATCCCTCTAATAGGTGGTAATTCCGGTGGCACGTCTTGTGGAAAGACGTCAGCGAACTCCTGCAAAATGTTAGTGACAGCAGGAGGCAAAGAGGAAGGCACGTCCTCGAATGAAAATAATGCCTCTTTGCACACAAAAGCATAGCAAACAGATTTGCTAAAATCTAGATCATCAATATCAGATTTGGTGGCAAGTAAACATGCACTTTTCAATTTAATTTCAAAAACAACACTAGATGGTTTATTATTAGGCTTCATTTGTTGCTCAAATTCTTTTGCCACAATCTGATTTTCACTCTTATTTTTCTCCTGTTTTGCGTTATTAGCTCTATTAATATCATCTTTCAAAATGGAATCAGGAGTCATAGGAAGCAAAGTAATATTTTTATCCTTATGAAGAAGAGTATACTGATTGTTTCTATCATGGTGTACAGAAGTTTTATCAAATTGCCATGGTCTACCAAGTAATAAGGAACATGCTTGCATAGGTACCACATCACAATCAACATAATTAGCATATGTAGAGATACTAAAATGCACACGAACAGTACGTGTTACCTTAACCTTGCCGCTGTTGTTGAACCATTGGATGTAGTAAGGATGTGGATGTGGTCTTGTGGTGAGAGATAACTTCTCCACCATCTCCATGCTAGCCAAATTATTCCAGCTCCCTCCATCTATGATGACGTGAACATAACGTTCCTTCACAACTCCCTTTGTATGGAACAAATTATGCCTCTGATTTTGCTCAGCTTGTGTAACCTGCATACTCAAAACACGTTGAGCAACTAAACATTCATACCTGTCAGCATCTTCAGCAGCCATGTATTGCGTCTCATGATCAGAATCCTCTCAACCATGTTCTTCATGTGTAATAAGAGCGAAAGTCTCCTCATCATAGTCACTAGCAGACTCATACCCACCATCCTCAGTAACAATCATCACATGCTGAGATTTGCATTCTCTCGCAAAATGTCCTCTTCCCTTACAACAACGACAAATAATATCACTTGTGTGCCCTGTTGATGCCATGGAAGAAGAGGAGTTTGGAACTATTTTGAGTTTGGAACTATTTTTCTACTGCGGATAGCACGGAAGTTGAGGGGTCCGACTTGGTCACGACTCGAAGTATCGCGTGATCTGGAACTCGAAAACAAAGCATGGAGCAAGACCAAGCATGGAGATGATGGCATGCGCAAGGGGATCAAGAACGGAGTTACAAGTGATGATTTCAGGACTTTGAAGCCACCATAAGGAGTGCATGAAGCCTTGGACGAAATATACAAGATGCCACTTCATAAATTTCGTCCAGAGGCTATTCTAGGTGCTGCGTCACCTTATTATTGGGCCAGGCCCATGTATTTTTGAAATACTTAAGTATAGGCTGTTTTAGAGTCCGTATGTGTGGGGAAACAAGAGTTAGGGTTGATTTCGGACCCCTCCTCCAAGGGCCACTAAATTCCCCCCTCTTTCTCCATATATACAACCCTTAGGGCGTCGTTTAGACTTTGGGTTTTGTATAGATTAAAAGTTCACCATAGTTGCAACTTCGCGTACTTCGTTTGTGTCCAACGGCCAGACCAAGATGTCATAGAACCTCACCTTTGATCAATAAAGCTTTCTTCTTATATTCGCGATATCCAGATTGCAATCTTAGTTTCTTACTTTTTCTTCGTTTGCCTGCAGGAAATAGACCTTCGTGGTCAGGTTGATCGTGCTCCGGCGTGGTCAATAACCTCTCGGAGTTGGTTTAGCGATTGCTAAGGCGCGACGTCCTCGCACATTCGTAGTCGGATCATCAAAGTCGACCTCCTCCAAAACGATAGCCACCATCTCATCGAAAGACGGGACACCTTTGCCCCTATAAAGTGGTATCAGATTTCTAGGTTGCTCGGTGAGATTTTACAGTTTTTCGTAGTTTAGATCGAGTCTGTTCTTCATACCTACAGTCCACGAAAAAGCCAAAAAAATTAGGGTTAGTTCATCATATCCGAACCAGTCTGAGCCTTTGCATAGTCTTTTCAGTATTTTGCTTTGTTGAATTTGCGGTTGCATCGTCGTGTCTAGTTGCTGGTCTTAGAGTCTAGTCTTTTAGAGTTTCGAGTTCTGGTCATAAGTTGTCACATCGCCGCCGCACCATCGTCATCGTTCCAACCATATACAACCACCACCAACATATTCCTTACCGCTGCCATATACATCCGCCTGTCCACCACCAATCCGAGTCCACATATACATCCACCTGTCCACCACCAATCCGAGTCCACACATACATCTGTCTTTCCACCACTAATCAGAGTCCACATATACATCCGCCTGTCCACCACCAATCCGAGTTATTTTCATATTAGGTTTGTTTTCGAGATCCATCTAGTTTTCGTTTTGTGTTTCCTTGCCTGAGTAGGTCTCGGAAAAAGAAAAAAAAAGAAAAAAAAGTCTCGAGACCCCCGGGCAGTTTTTAGGCCAAAATTTCGGTGACCAAATTTTTTTCCCTATCCTATTTTTAGGTCCCACAGAGCATTTTGAGACACTCGCCATCATAGTGATTTTTTGTCGCATTTTTTCGTCGTCGCTGCCATGATTTCCGAAAAAAGTAAAAAAAAAATTTCGTGCCCATCCTGTCAGTTTGACGAGGGAAGAGTTTTGAGACACTCGCCATTATAGTGAAATTTCGCAAAAAAAAGAGGAGCGCAAAAAAAGAGGAGCGCCAAAAAAACAGAGCGGATTTTTTTTTCAGAGTGTGCTTTTGCCTTGTTTACGTGTAGCGCGGTGATTTTGTTAGTGTTCTAGGCTCGCGTCTCTAGCACGGTCTAGCCTAGGACCAGCACAGTACCGTCGTTGAGCATTTATTCAACATTGCATCTCTGAATTGATTATTGCTGACCCTTTTTGCTACCATATTATAAGCCTTCTGTTACGCCCTCGATGCGGCTATATCTCCCACGTGTCGAAGCACGACTTAGAGGCATAACCGCATTGAAAGCAATGTCGCAAGTGAGGTAATCTTCGCAAACAACCCATGTAATACAATAAGGGAAAAGATACATAGTTGGCTTACAATCGCCACAAAACATAATACATGAATAAAGCATTACAACATCCAAATACAATCAGGGCCCGACTACGGAACCAAAATAAAAGAAGAACCACAAATGCGACAAGGTCCCTGATCGACCCCAACTGGGCTCCACTACTGATCAACTAGAACGAAACAACACAAAGGACAAGATCTTCATCGAGCTCCTCCTTGAGCTTGGTTGCGTCATCTGCATGATTCATCGGCACCTGCAAACTGGTTTTGGAAGTATCTGTGAGCCACGAGGACTCAGCAATCTCGCACCCTCGCGATCAAGACTATTTAAGCTTATGGGTAAGGTAAAGGTATGAGGTGGAGCTGCAGCAAGCGACTAGCATATATGGTGGCTAGCATACGCAAATGAGAGCGAGAAGAGAAGGTAAAGCACGTTCGAGAAAGTATGACCAAGAAGTGATCCTAAAAAACCTGCGTCAAGCATAACTCCAACACCGTGTTCACTTCCCGGACCCCGCCGGAAAGAGACCATCACGGTTACACACGTGGTTGATTCATTTTAATTAAGATAATCTTCAGGTTTTCTACAACCGGACGTTAACAAATTCCCATCTGCCCATAACCGCGGGCACGGATTTTGAAAGTTCAATCCCTGCAGGGGTGTCCCAACTTAGCCCATCACAAGCTCTCACGGTCAACGAAGGAATAGACCTCCTCCCGAGACGTTCCGATCAGACTCGGTATCCCGGTTCTACAAGACACTTCGACAAGTTAAAACAAATCCAGCAACACCGCACGAATGTGCCGACAAATCCCGATAGGAGCTGCACATATCTCGTTCTCAGGGCACACTCAGATGAGCTCTCCATACAACTAAAACCAAACCTCGAGTTTCCCCGAGGAGGCGCTGCACAGGACTCTAGTTCGGACCAACACTCAGAGGAGCACTGGCCCGGGGGGGGGGGGTTAGAATAAAGATGACCCTTGAGTCTGCAGAACCCAAGGGAAGGTGGTAGGTTGTTAGTGCAAATGGTAAAACTAAGGTTGGGCATTGCTGGAGGAGTTTTATTCAAGGCGAACTATCAAGGGGTTCCCATTATTAGCCAACCGCGTAAGGAACACAAAAACCGGGAACATAACACCGATATGACGGAAACTAGGGCGGCAAGAGTGGAACAAAACGCCAGGCATAAGGCCGAGCCTTCCACCCTTTACCAAGTATATAGATGCATTAATTAAATAAGATATATTGTGATATCCCAACAAGTAAACATGTTCCAACAAGGAACCATATCTCCATGTTCCAACAAGGAACAAACTTCAATCCTCACCTGCAACTAACAACGCTATAAGAGGGGCTGAGCAAAGCGGTAACATAGCCAATCAACGATTTGCTAGGACAAGGTGGGTTAGAGGCTTGGTTCAACAATATGGGTGGCATGATAAGCAAGTGGTAGGTATCACAGCATAGGCATAGCAAAAGAGCGAGCAAATAAGCAAGCAAAGATAGAAGTGATTTCGAGGGTATGGTCATCTTGCCTGAAATCCCGCAAGGAAGAAGAACGAGTCCATGAAGAAGACAAACGGACGTAGTCAAACGTGTCCTCACAAACGCGACGTTATCGGAACCAACCCGAAGAAGCAACACCGGAAAGAAGTAAACAATCATAGTAAAACAACCACCACATGAACATGGCATGATGCACAATCGAGTATGATGCATGTCCGGTTTAATGAAACATGGCATGGCAAAATGCACAAAACAATCCTACAAACTAAGTGGAGCTCAATATGCAACGAGTTGCATATTGACGAAACACCACATTCAAGTTATTTAGTTTCAATCTTGTTTATGTACCCAACAATATTAAATGTTGTTAAACATGGCAAGAGGGTGAAGCAAAAGAAAACTACCTATCTAGGCAAGTTTAAATGAGGCCGGAACAACAAACCACAAGTCCGGAAACTCCTTATATGCATATATTAGGTTTGGTACTGTTCTGCCCTAAACACAATTTCATAGTTATTAAACATGCAAGATGATGCCATCATGTTAAACTAGGCAAAATTCTACCCCATTTACATATAAAGTTTATTAAATTTGGAGCTATGGTTATTTAGATATGAATTAAACCATTTTAGCATGTCATTTATGCAAGTTAAATCAAAGAGCATGTTAAACATTTTAAACCTGGATGAAAACAACATATTATGAAACTAGATAAAATTCTAAGCATTTTGCATATATGGTTCAATTAGTTTGGATGCATGCATATTTAATTATAGAGAATGTAAAACAGTGGCAATTCTGTAAATATGCAATGCACTAGAAATTAAACAAATCCACAGGCAGAAAAAAAAACATGCACGGGCCCGAAGCATCAAGGTGCAGCGGCCCAGATGAGGATTTGGCCCGAGTGACAGTGTGTGCAGAGAGAAAAAAACAGTGCAAAAAAATTGGGGTGCCTCGGACTCAAACCCAGGACCTTCCACTTGCAAATCATTGTCCTGACCAATGCGCTACTGCTGAATGCTTGTGCCAAATAAGGGCGTGGCCGAACTTGAACGGAACTAAAGGCCAGGCCTTCTTCCCCATCGTTCACAGAGGAAAAAGGGTGACCACGCCGGCGAGCAAGATGGCGACCCTCGGAGCAGAGGAGCACCGGCGGAGGTGCGGGATACTTGGGAGGGTGCGGGGTGCCGGAATGCGTGTGCAAAGACTAGGTGATGCGGGACCTCGAGGACGAGTCCGTGCTTGCCTCTGGCATGGCGTGCGGCGGGAGCTAGGAGGCGACGACCCGCGATGCAGAGCAGCAGCAGGCCTGCGAGAATGCAGTGGGTGCGCTTGTGCATATGGAGAAGCTACAAGAGGTGTGCGCGTGGGGTTGCTCGAGCTCGAGCTCGCACTCGACCCGGGCACGACATGGCTCGGCGAGGGACGGCAGCAGCTTGGCGGCACGGGGTGAGAAGCAGGGCAAGCCGTGGGCGTGCGAGAACAGGGAGGTAGATGCTACAGGGCGTGTGGTGCAAGTGCGCGAGTGCAGATAACGCGGTACATGCGTGCGTGTGTGGATCAACGAGCAGAGCAACTGCATAAACACGAGCACAATCTCGAGGCCGTCCATGGCGGACGAACTTGGCCGCATGGCTCGGGTACTACAGCGATGGCAAAAACAGGGAAAGAAGATGGGGAGGCGCGGCTGCCCACAGAGGTCTCGAGGGAGACGATGAGGGGGACGGAGACACGATGCCGAGGGCGGGGCGAGGCGCTGATTGGGGCGGCGGCCTCTGGTCCGTGAAGCAGAGGAAGCAGGGGAAGAAGAGGATGTGGGCGTCGTGGCCTTGGTGTCCCACGGAGATGTAGATGACGTCGAGGACGGAGATGAACTTGGAGAAACTGCTGGACACCTGGGCTCCGCCTGGTTTCGACAGTGAGCACGTTGGTGGCGAGCCGGTGTTCCTCGTTGTCTCGGGTGAGTGGAGGGCGACGGCTATGGTGGCTAGGCTCACCTGGCGGCGGCGGCGAAAGGAAAGAGAAACCCTAGAAAGGGCTCAGACGCCAAGGGGGATTTATAGGGTGCTAGGCGTCGACGTGGAGCTCGGGCGTCCTTGGTGGCCAAGTTATCAGCACCCTTGCATTTTAACTGTGAGAGAGAGGAATCGTGAGGAGGAAGAAAAAGGAGAGAAGGGTGACGCTGGCAGGTGGGGTCGCGGGTTGACTAGCGTGGCAACTTACCACGGGAACGAGAGGGAGAAGCTAGACGGGCTGCTGCTGTTGGGCCGCGGTTGGTGGCTGGGCTGCACAGCTGCGCTGGGCTACTCGCTGCTCCTGACTCTCTATTCTATTTCTTCAACCAGAAATAAAAGAGAAAAAGCATATAGGGATAGGAGAGTGGTGTATGAGATATGAAAATATCCTCATGACCTTGGTGTTATGTGGAATTTGATAAGATTGAGTTGGACATTTTTAGAGGCAGAAAAATAAATCAAGTTTGAATTAAATTCAAACTTGCTCCATTTTTTAACCCAACCAAAACAATTCCAAAGGATCTGAAATTTGGCAGAGAGTGTGTAGTCATCATTTAGGATTTATAGGGATAGGTTGAACATTTTTTGTACAGGAAAAATGTCACAAGGAAAATAAATGGAATAGAGAAGAAAGGAGAAGTTTGGATGGGATAGAAACTTGGGTGAATCCAAGTTGAAGGTGGGCAACAAGTAAAAGAGAAAAGATCAAGGACAAGAATAAGGAGTAGCAATGCACATGAACAAGTAAAAGAAAACAAGCACAACATCATATGGAGACGAAAGCAAGTTTCGAAAACATGATGATGCAATGCACATGATGACATGACAAGATGCAACACGCAAGCAAATGACATGGCAACGACGACGAATAACTGGGGAACACCTGGCACATCGGTCTCGGGGCGTCACAACACTCCACCACTACGAGAGGATCTCGTCCCGAGATCTAGAATGGCACCGGAGGGAAAACAGAAAAGGAAGAGAAGAGGTAAAACTAATTGCTTCCTTGGCAAACGAGTGAAACCACAAACCTTGAAGAGGTTAAGCAAATTCGAGAAAGAAAACCACGAAGGTGAACAAAGTCAAAAACACTCCGTTAGAAAAGAGGAAGAATGAACATTGGGAAAACCGTGAGGTTGAAGGGCAAGATATATATTGAAACCACTCCGGTTAAAACAAGATAGAGAAGGACTAAGAATGATATAATTTGGACAACACTCTGACTGTAAATGGAAGGAATAGAACATGATCTTGACAAACAAGATGATGGGTCGAAAAGAGCATCATCACAATGCCTCCGGAACAAAAGAATAGAATGGAATGGGATGAACGAAGGGAAACAAGATCTCGAGGGAGCACGCTTACAACAAAAGCTAGAACAGAGTTGTTGGAAAACCAACAACGAAAAGAATAAGCTTGATATGGTCTTATGGAATACATCTCAATTTATGAGGTGACAACCTACCACTCACGGGAAAAGAATTGATTGGATTGATAAGAACAAGAAGGAGACGAGAAACTTATTTCACCGTAAGGATAAATGAAGAACTTGGATCATTTATAATCACCATAGATAGCAACAATCCTTTAGGTAGGCTTTAGGTGAAATATAACCCAAGATAACTCCAACGAAGAGGTTGATGGATTTAAAATACCTCATTCTTAACAACATTTGAATCATGAAACATGAACTCAGATAATCAAGAATGACAAAATACCATCTCGAATGATACGGAAGAAAGAGTTGCACTCCGGATTACAATAAGAAGAAAGCTTGAACTCCTCTAAAAATAAACTTGATGAACGTTTCGAGAACGGATTAAGTCGTTGATGAACTATCATGTAGAACCTCCATGAAGAACTCCAGTAACGAAAAGAAAGAGAAGTTAAAAGCACAAGGTGAATCCTTGTCATGACTTAGATGGATCTTCGCGATGATATAATGCAGAAAAAACTTGGAGCTCCGGAAAACAAAAGATGAAACAACTGAAATCAAGAATTTTAATGAACCTCCGGAATAAGGAATTAAATTTACTCGATGAAAACAAGAATAAGAATTACGTTATGCGTATCCTTCACCAATTTAGATTGATGAGAAGCAATGGATTTGAAATACTACTTATTCTCGTAGAACGGATTAATATAGATATGGAGCAAACTTGAAGAGGCCTTCAATGATCCACCAGTAGGATTTGAAAGAACGAAAGAATTGATATGATAATGAAGGAAGAAGAATCTTGATTAAACCACCGTAAGAATTGAAAATGAACGAAGGGAAGATAAAGAAACACCGGGAAGAATTATAAAATGAACGAAGATGCTTGAGAGGATTTAGATTCATGAGAACGAAGAGATCACGAGCCGATTAGAGATCACTTGAACGAAGCACCGTTAAGATCGGAGAATGATAACTTAAAGCTGAGAATGAATAAACCTGAATTGATGGACTCCGGATAATCAAACTAAGAAGACTCTTGAATTGCTCCGGATAGGTGAAAATAATTCTCACAATCAAAACCAATTATGAGAGGATGGCAACAAACTAAAACCATGAATCTTGAAGAGAATGGAGCAAGATTGAGAGAAAAACCTTCTTCAGTCTTCAAATGCATAGAATGGCGATGAGAAACACCACCATGAATTATTTAGGCACTCCGGAAGAATCAAAACGAAGAGGTTGAGCCAACGATGAAAAGAATTTGACAGATCTTGGAGAAGTACATCTGACTGATGAAAATTCATTCTTGCGTCAAACTTTGAAATGAAATTTGAAGATAGCTCCGGAAAAACAAGAAGAGTCAGGTAAGATCCTGGGAAAAGACCTATGGGTTAGGGCCCACTCAAAAGAAACACCGTAGAACGATTTAAAAGAGAGAATGCACCGGTAAGATTTAAATGGCTAGAATGAGATAACAACCTGAAATAGGTTGAACTGATCTTGAAAGACAAGATGAGCCTTCTGAGATATCTTCAGCACTCCCGAACAAATGAATAGTGAGAAGTGAATTATTATGAGGTGCACCGGTATGAGAAGGTATTTGAAACGAGGAAAAAAGGGATATGAGATCAACACCGAAAGATTGATTTGAATCCACCGGAGAAGAAAAAGAACGAAGAATGATAAACTAGAAGCTCCGTTAGAATCTTCATGAGAATCACCAGATAAGAACATTGAAAGAAAAGAATGAAGAGATTTCACAAGAATAAAAGGATGCTTGATTAAGAAATCCGAGTCCTTGAAGAAAAACAAGGGAAGGAGGGCGGGAAAAACAAAGGCAACTTGGAGATGAATGAAACAAACAACATTGAGAAGAACTGATAATTGATCTTGCGAATGTTGAAGATGATTGGATCCACTTGAAGAGAAAACATGCCGGTTGAAAAGTATTGACATGACAATCTCGATGATCGAGAAGGATTGCATTCACATAGGAGTATGAGAACACCATTTAGGAAAAGTATGGAATCAACATTTGACTTCGAAGCAACTCGAATACCACAACTCAAAAAAAAACAAAGGATTGGCTTGCAGAATAAGCCGGAACAAACATATGATAGAGATTTCGTCCGAAGTTTTCGTGGTGGGGCCTACACGGGCTCGATCGTACATCACCATCATGTACAAGGCAGTGCACATGACATACGAAGCGTCCCCGAGTCGGCATAGCCAAGGACTCTTTAAGACACAATGAGACCACTGTAAAACCGACCGTGAATAGGCGGACCACTAGACGTCGAACCCCAATTTCATATCATACATCTGTCGGAAAGATATCCTAAGAGCTACTTGAATTCCCACTTATAAACTCCCGAAACTTTCTGGTTATGCAATCAGGTGTTGGGGATACAGGGGAAGCATAATATCTCACCCAAAACTAGCAAATCCTACATCCAACTGTATCCATCCTTCAAGACATAACCAAGAAACCTTCGGAAATCATCTACCTCAACCTTCGAAAAGCATCCGTTATACAAGTTATGGCGATACTCCCGAACTCCCGCCCCAGTACTGGGTGACGTCGAGGTTATCTCACTAACGAACTGCATAAAAGAGATTTTTGATGTCGGCGTACTAAACTCAGGTATTCCAGAACTGCAACGATAAAATTATGACGACAACACCTCATAGCTCAACTCCCCGGGACACTTCCACAAAACCCCTGACAGGAGGCACCAAGACAATGTTCTCGTCATAAAAACATCGGAACGATTCCAAGATACCCGCGTGATCCTAAATTTTTTTTAGTGAAATTTGAGAAGAGAAGAGTCAAAACTCTACGTCATGATGCCTTACTAGAGCGATGAGGAGACTGGGAAGTAAAAAGAATTCCTAAACTCTCCGATATATAATTCCTAAATGACTCAAAACATTTTACTAGACACAACTCGGCCGCTAAAAACGATCAAGGAATGGGGCTCCTAAGGTCGGGGAAGGCTCTGATTACCAACTTGTTACGCCCTCGATGCGGCTATATCTCCCACGTGTCGAAGCACGATTTAGAGACATAACCGCATTGAAAGCAATATCGCAAGTGAGGTAATCTTCGCAAACAACGCGTGTAATACAATAAGGGAAAAGATACATAGTTGGCTTACAATCGCCACTTCACATAATACATGAATAAAGCATTACAACATCCAAATACAATCAGGGCCCGACTACGGAGCCAAAATAAAAGAAGAACCCCAAATGCGACAAGGTCCCCGATCGACCCCAACTGGGCTCCACTACTGATCAACTAGAACGAAACAACACAAAGGACAAGATCTTCATCGAGCTCCTCCTTGAGCTTGGTTGCGTCATCTGCATGATTCATTGGCACCTGCAAACTGGTTTTGGAAGTACCTGTGAGCCACAGGGACTCAGCAATCTCGCACCCTCGCGATCAAGACTATTTAAGCTTATGGGTAAGGTAAAGGTATGAGGTGGAGCTGCAGCAAGCGACTAGCATATATGGTGGCTAGCATACGCAAATGAGAGCGAGAAGAGAAGGCAAATCACGTTCGAGAAAGTATGACCAAGAAGTGATCCTAAAACAACCTGCGTCAAGCATAACTCCAACACCGTGTTCACTTCCTGGACCCCGCCGGAAAGAGACCATCACGGTTACACACGCGGTTGATTCATTTTAATTAAGATAATCTTCAGGTTTTCTACAACCGGACGTTAACAAATTCCCATCCGCCCATAACCGCGGGCACGGCTTTCGAAAGTTCAATCCCTGCAGGGGTGTCCCAACTTAGCCCATCACAAGCTCTCATGGTCAACGAAGGAATAGACCTCCTCCCGAGATGTTCCGATCAGACTCGGTATCCCGGTTCTACAAGACACTTCGACAAGTTAAAACAAATCCAGCAACACCGCCCGAATGTGCCGACAAATCCCGATAGGAGCTGCACATATCTCGTTCTCAGGGCACACTCAGATGAGCTCTCCATACAACTAAAACCAAACCTCGAGTTTCCCCGAGGGGGCGCTGCACAGGACTCTAGTTTGGACCAACACTCATAGGAGCACTGGCC
>NC_057800.1:306242893-306257096 GCF_018294505.1 Triticum aestivum
TTGGGACGGGGTGGGTGGCTTTAGATAAAGAGTGAGGTGTCTATATTTGAGAGACTTTAGCATAATTGAGATATATATATGCTCAATAGTGTGTGCAATCATGGTTGATCAATTTGTTCATAGTTTGGACTATGAGATAACGATACTTTTGAACATGCTTGATATACTTTGAAGTACCATAATTACAAACCCAAGATTGGAATTTTGGAATTCGACTCCATCATTATCTTTTGTAATTCATTTAGGTACATTTTTAAGCCGGGATTTCGTGATTTCAAATTCATATATCAAACCTAGAGATATACACATACATGCATGTTCAAACTAACACATTTGGAATTTCATTTGAATTGGACCATATGATGGTATTTTCTTGCACTAGCACAATGATCCATATTTGAATTGAATGGACAATCTAAGTTTCGAGTTGGAGACAATAATTTTCGAAACTTGCACTTTTTGCGTGCAAAACAAATAAATTCTCGCCCATGATATCATAATCAGCCATACAAGAGCAGAATACTTAATTTCATGCGCTGAAAGCTTTCAAACTTCCCGCTCACATCAAAATTGTCGGATCTAGGGTTCCGGTAGACCCTTGAGGTTCGAACACTGGGGTGCGTGCGAAGGTTTTTGCCCTATCGATCCACGCCTAGCTCTCTAAGATCTCGCAGATGAGCACGAAGAACTCTCAACACAGGAAGACACAAGATTTATACTGGTTCGGGCCACCATTGTGGTGTAATACCCTACTCCAGTGTGGTGGTGGTGGATTGCCTCTTGGGATAATGATAAATAGTACAAGAGGAAGAATGGCCTCCTGAGGTCGAGGTGTTCTTGCGTTTGGTGAGCTTGTGCGTGTGAGGATCGGAATCAGTTGTCGACTTGTGATGGTGTCGATCCGATGCCCCTCATGGTGGTGGCTAGTTCTACTTATATAGGCCCAGGTCCTCTCCCCAAATATTGAGCGGGAAGGGAGCCAACAACATCCAATTCGAAAGGGGACAACTAGTACAAGCTATCCTGACAAAAGGTGGTCTTCGCCTGCAAAAGGCTCTGGTGATGACGCCGTCTTGGGCTCCATGGTGACCTCTGTCTTGTCGTCCTGGTCCCGTTGCACCGATATGGAAACCTTTTCTTGATGCCTCGGTACTCCGTGCATGCGCTTGCCCCCTTAGCAACAAAGAGGAAACAAGGATGCTGAGCGCGCTGGCGCCCGCCTAGCCTCGATCATCATGGCTCTCGTCATGAGGGGCTTCACGAGGTTTGCCTTGCCTTGATCTCTCTGCCCCTTGTGAGCCTGCTTGGCGAGGCCGCTCTTGAGGAGGTCTTGCGTCGTCCGCCCCGCGAGGCTTGGCCCCTCGCGAGGGTCTTGAATGCTTTGTCGATGAAGATGGGTCGTACGAACCTGCCAGCCAAGCCATGCCATGGGCCGCGGGCAGGCAAGTCTGGGGACCCCCGTTCCCAGAACGCCGACAGAATTATCTCGCACCCGAAAGTTTAGCCCTATGATATACCCGTTTTAACCATGGCACATGAACGGAAAATGGCTGCTTTTGTAACTCCATTGTTTTCCCCTCTTTCCCCCAACATTCTTCCCCAAAGCCCCTCCCCTTCCCCTCGCCGACCCCCCCAACCACACCAAGCCGCCGAATCTAGTCCTCCGCTGTAGCGGTGGACCTCACACCCCGTCGGATCAACCTTCCGCACCTTGGAACCCCCAAATGCCAACTCACCACTTCACCGGAGCCGCTTCAGCGACTGGCTTATCAACCGCTCCACATCTCCTTGACCGCCATCATGGTCTAGCGCATCGGATTTGCTTCACCGGCGCCCTCGTCCACAACATTGTAGGCCCTTCACTGACTCCCTCGTCCGCTCCATCGCTGGCACTTCATACATGCCCTCCTCCACCAAACAGATCCGCCTCACTGAAAGCACTGCACAACACGCCGGATGTGCTTCACCGACGCATTCGTCCACTACATCGGACCTGCTCCATGGACGCCATCTAACACTCCACCGGCCCTACTTTACTGACACCGCAGCCTCATCAGGTTATTTCAATTTGTACTCCTTTGGTTTTTCTCTTCTTTATCATGGAACTGTTCACTTACCACAGAAGAAATTTCTTGTATGTCAACAGGCGCCACAACCGAAGCACCGGAGCCGCTTCAGCAACAGCGACAGCCGACCAAAACTCAACCGCAACACGAGAACCATCGACGATCCTTAGCTATCAAGTATGACAATGATACCCATATGCCGCCAAGAATCAGGTACTGTTATCCAACGGCTGGAGCCTATGTTCACTTTCTTAGCATAAGCACCGCACCTTTGAATTTCTTCACGGCATCATTCAATTTTTCATGAGACACATTATTCTGATTGCACCTGTAGGGCCATACTTCTGGCAAGGAATATGTTACATGTGCTAAATTACAAACTAGTGCACATATAGTTACAATGCTTTAGTTTTGTCCTAAGTATTACTTTACTTCCTAGATATCACTGCCTACTATTTTACCTCTTGCATGCTATATTTATGATAATGGTGTTGTTCTGATGCTACCTGTTGGTTCCATCATATTGCTTCATGTTCTCCATGCTTAATTACACATCAGCAAACTAGCATGTGGTTTCACTGCTTTTTGTTCGTTTTACCCTACATTTTCTGATGCTAGCTATTACATCACTACTCCGAGCCTCTGTTCATTACTTTTTTGTGTGTTCTTGATCTTCCCAAGTTGCATGACTAATTTTATGCTTCTATTAATTATGGAGCTGCCAACCCCATCAAGCAAAATATTTGTTCTTTTGGGGCTGGAACCTCGAACAAGCATAAAAATAGAGTGAAGCACATATATTGTTGTGTAAGCACACACCGTTCTTTCATTAGTTTAGATGAACCATTGATGATCGATTCGAACCAGTGCATGCGATTAAAATTAATTTTACCTAAATAGAGGGTGCAGAATAAACTACAACAACTAGATTTGCAACCATGGGATGCTGACGATATATTCGAAGAACATTGCAACAACAGCGAGGTTTCATAGCAACATGTGGTAAGACAGTGTGTTTTAGTACATGTGAAATGTAATGCGTGTGGGATGCTTTCTTGTCTTGGGCCCTCAACCTGTAATACTACAGAATTACAAATAGTGCAGTTGTCTGCTTTGTTGTATTGCTTGATTCGAATGCTTGTTTGTTACTTGTTAGGCTATACCTACGTTGCCAATATGTCAGCAGTGCCTGCTGTACTATCGTAAAGAAATGCATGCCTAGTTCATTTGACTCCTTAACTTATCCTATGAACTTCATCATAAAACTGTCTTTGTAGTTTAAATGAGGCCACACTGTTAAGTGCTTTCTCAAATTATTTCAACTGCTTAGATGCCTTGGCAACTTAAATATAGCGGTGGTACACTCCCCTTCAACTAAGGATGTCAACTCGGTCCCGTTTAATCCCGATTAAACTCCACTAGTGGTATGATAGTTCAAAAGAGTTTTTTTTTTGAGGAAAATGAACCGGGATCTAGCAAAAACTAACTAGATGGGACTGGCGGATGCCGTTTATTTGCCACTTACATCCCTAGTTTCATCTTACCATTTTAATTTCTTTTCGGCTGATGCTGCTTTGAACCATTTAAATATAGCTTGACATGCTCAGCAATAATTCATATGTCGTTTACCATGTAAGCTTACTACTTGGATCATGCGATAACTATCTCTTACTTATGTCCAGTGGAAACCTTTCAGGATGCCGTTCACACTAGGACACAATGTATAGCCCCAGAATCTATTGTGGAAGCAGTGCGCCATCCATGTTACCATATGGTAGCAGTTCAGAGGAAACACCACTGGAGAGCAGTAGCTAGGAATTATGCAATTAGCTGAACGCATTATGCAAGCAAGACAAGAATTGAAGGAAGTAAGAATGTTGCATTTGAAGACAGAGGAGGTCCTGCTGCTTCTGCTATCTGAAGCCCAGGGTAATCCCAGTTCTTCTTTAGATACCAGTTGAAATTGTCATTAGATTATTATACTTACATATTGTGTCATGTCTCTGTTTGGATTATGTTGTAAGACCCCCCACATTGTCCATGTGTTGTAATGATCTGAATTTTTTAGGCGAGGTAATCCTCAGTACTTGTATGATTGACATAAGGTCAACTATTTTCGTGTGAGCATATTGTATTGGATGAAATAACTGTTTGACTCAAAGTGTATCCAACCTACTGAATTTGAAGATCACGACATTTCTAAATCATAATCATATATAAAGGTGGAATAAATCTTTGTCGTGGTTTTGAAGAAATAAATAATAAAATGTAGAATGATGTATGGATATTCGTAATCGAATACAAATTGGATTTAAATTTAGTTGCCTGGGCCCAGGGTAAACGTGAATGCTAATTCTTCCCAAATTTTGAACGAAGCGGCAAAACACCCACTATCATTTGTCGACTGTCCAAAGCAAGTGTTTGCGAGATGGAAATTACTTTCTACCCCTGACACTTCACATCATAATTGTCCCGATTTCCACTACTATCGATAGGGGTAGACTAGTAACTTCAATCACACAGGACATGACCGCCTCTGAGCCCATTCATACACGGTGGGCACCAAACGTGGGCGACAAAACACATTTGATTCAAGCTTATCTGAAAGACATGTGTCTCTCCCTCCATCTCCCCATTCATACACGGTGGGTGGCAAAACAAACTCTCCTTGTCCGAAATCGATGTAGGAAAATATTTTAAATAGGGACAGATGTGTAACTTCCCTCAGACGTGACACAACCTCCCTACCTGTCAGCCCCGTTCATACACCATGGGCGCCAACCGTGGGCGGCAAAACACCCTCTTCTCGCCCGAAATTTCCACCGATAAATATTTGGGAGATGCAAGATTACCGTCCTATCCCAACCAACGTGATGTCCGAAATTTCAAATGGGGGATAGGTTCATAACATTCCCACATTTCAGACAAGCGCGTCCCAAAGTTTGAGATCCCCCTCCCCCTCCATTTCCCCATTCATAGAACGTCGGCGCCACAACAACCTCCCCACTAGCAGACTAAGGCATAGCCTAGTGGTTGGGAGGGGCTAATGCCTTCCCACCCACCCAGGTTCAAGGCATGGTACTTGAAATTTGGGTTTGTTGCACCAATTATACTATAGGGGGTTCCCTTACAGTCTTTCTGTCAAAAAAACCTCCCGACTGTGGCCAGCCTCCTCTGTCCGCCACCCCATCCTCCACCTTGCCGGAGCCGCTACCCCTACCCCGTCATCCACTTCAAGAGATGGGCGTATTTCATCCATGAAGCCGGACCATGATCCTTTCATCATGTCCTCTCGCTTCATTGGCGCCGTCGTCCACCTTTGCGTTGCCGCTCCTACAACCGCCTCGTCCATGGAAACATGACTTATCCCCTGACCCGGCCGTCTACTGTCTCAAGGCTTCTTCCGTGCCGCTGACAACCAACACACCCGCAAAACCCTCAACATATCAGCAGGGGCCTACACAGCATCGCAAGAGAGGTGGTACTCTTTCATATCTGCTTAAGTTATTGATCTCACCCAGAAAATAGATCGTAACTTGTTTACTGTACTTTTCTTGTCCGTACCAAATCGTAGTGGCTAGTTGAAAGCAAACATTGGTTGCGAAGTAGGCTTTGTCCAGTTTGCACCTTCAGATCCGCCATGGCACCATCACTATACTCGTAAAGCTTATGGTTTTCCCCCTTCATATTCACTACCATCATCGTAGGTGCTTCATGTCGTGCTAGCACTGCTCCTCAAGACCTCAACCCATCAAGCGAAACAACATGCCACTCATAATTCCAATGCTTAGTTGTTGAAATACAAATACGATATGATGCTTGATATGTCTCCAACGTATCTATAATTTTTGATTGATCCATGCTATTGTATTATCTGTTTTGGATGTTTTATATGCATTAATATGCTATTTTATATTATTTTGGGACTCACCAACAAACCTAGAGCCCAGTGCCAGTTTCTATTTTTTCTTTGCTTTTGAGTTTTGCAGAAAAGGAATACCAAACGCAGTCCAAATGGAATAAAACCTTTGCGATGATTTTTCTTGGACCAGAAGACACCCATGAGACTTGGAGTTCAAGTCAGAGGAGCCACGAGGCGGCCACGATGTTGGAGGGCACGCCTAGGGGGGTAGGGCGTGCCCCTACCTTACGGGCCCCTCATGACTCCACTGACCTAATTCCTTCGCCTATATATTCACATATATTCCCAAACCACCAGAAGCATCCACGAAAACACTTTTCCACCGCCACAACCTTCTGTACCTGTGAGATCCCATCTAGGGGCCTTTTTCGGCATCCTGCTTGAGGGGGAATTGATCACGGAGGGCTTCTACATCAACTCTATTGGCCTTTCGATGAAGCGTGAGTAGTTTACCATAGACCTACAGGTCCATAGCTAGTAGCTAGATGGCTTCTTCCCTCTCTTTTATTCTCAATACCATGTTCAACTCGATGTTCTTGGAGATCTATCCGATGTAATATTCTTTTGCGGTGTGTTTGTCGAGATCCAATGAATTGTGGATTTATGATCAGCTTATCCATGAATATTATTTGAATCTTCTCTGAATTCTTTTATGCATGATTTGATATCTTTGTAATTCTCTTCGAACTATCAGTTTGGTTTGGCCAACTAGATTTGTTTTTCTTGCAACGGGAGAAGTGCTTAGCTTTGAGTTCAATCTTGCGGTGCCCTTTCCCAATGACAGTAGGGGCAGCAAGGCACATATTGTATTGTTGCCATCGAGGATAAAAAGACGGGGTTTTCATCATATTGCTTGAGTTAATTCCTCTATATCATGTCATATTAATTAATGCTTTACTCTGTTCTTCATGAACTTAATACTCTAGTTGGAGGCAGGAGTCGGTCAATGTGTGGAGTAATAGTAGTAGATGCGGAATCGTTTCTGTCTACTTGACACGGACGTGATGCCTATATTTCATAATCATTGCCTTAGATATCGTCATAACTTTGCGCTTTTCTATCAATTGCTCGACAATAATTTTTTCACCCGCCATATTATTTGCTATCTTGAGAGAAGCCTCTAGTGAAACCTATGGCCCCCGGGTCTATTTTCAATCATATAAGTTTCCGATATTCTATTTTCCATCATATTAGTTTTCGATCTACTACTTTTGCAATCTTTTACTTTTCGATCTATAAACCAAAAAACCTAAAAAATACTATATCAATTGTTTAGTTTCATCTATCTCTATTAGATCTCAGTTTTGCATGTAACAGTGAAGGGATTGACAACCCCTTTATCATGTTGGGTACAAGTTGTTTGATTGTTTGTGCAGGTATTGTTAATTTATGTGTTGTCTCCTACTGGATTGATACCTTGGTTCTCTAACTGAGGGAAATACTTATCTCTACTTTGCTGCATCACCCTTTCCTCTTCAAGGGAAAAACCAACACAAGCTCAAGAAGTAGCAACAAGAATTTCTGGTGCCATTGCTAGGGAGATCTACGCCAAGTGAAGACATACCAAGTACCCATCATAAACTCTCATCTCTTACATTACATTATTCGCCATTTTCCTCTTGTTTTCCTCTCCCCCACTTCTAAAATGATTTTCGAAAAGATTTTCCCTTTTTGTTCGCCCTTCTTCTGTTCGTCTTTTCGTTTGCCTTTATGTCTTACTTGGCACATTTGTCTGTTTGGTTGGAATAATTGTGTATTTATTGTAAATCAGAAACCAAAGAGCTTATGGACCCTCATCCACTTGATAATTTTTTTAAAAGATCCAATTATGATGATCCAATTTCTAGTGACTTGAGTGCACTAGATTATTATAAATTCTATTAGTGTCAATTGTGCTAATAATATGAAAAACCCCAAGCTTTGGGATGCTAGTTTTGCTATGTCCACTACTTGTTGCAATGATCATGATTGGGGTCATAATGCTTCTTATGATCTTGAAAATTTATTTAAGCCTCATGATGAATATGTTTGCTATAATATTGAAAGTGGGTTTTGAAGAGTGTCAACTTAAGGAAATAATGATCTCACTACTTTGGAGTATAATCAATCTTATGAAATTTTTGATAAAAGTGGGTTTGGAGAGGTCATGCCTTTATTTGACGATCGCACTATTTTGGAAGAGTGTCAACTTTGCATGCATGTCGATAATGTAGAGAATATGTTATGTGATAGCTATATTGTTGAATTTGATTATGATCCCACATGTAATTATTATGAAAGAGGAAAATATGGTATAGAAATTTGCATGTTACTAAATTACCTCTCTTCATGTTGACATTGTCAATGTTTTATTCTTCTTCCTTGCATATGCTAGTTTTTGCTTGTTTCGATAATTTGATTTCTTATAAAATACCTATGCATAGGAAGTATGTTAGACTTAAACTTGTTTTTCACATGCTATTTTATGCTCTCTTTGTGCTTAAATTCTTGTCTTTCATGCGAGCTTCATTAAAATTATCAATGCCTAGCTGAAAGGCTTTAAAGAAAAGCACTTGTTGGGAGACAACCCAATATTTTTCCTTTCTATTTTGCAATAAATAATTCACCTAGTCTCTGGTTAAATTTGTTTTTGTGTTTTAATCAATGTTTGTGCCAAGTAAGACCTTTGGGATAGCTTACGATGATTGTTGATATGATCTTGCTGAAAAACAGAAACTTATGCACCCAGGAAACAATTCTCATTTTTAACAGAAGCGTGATAAAATACTGATTCTTCATGCAGAAGATTAAGATACATATTTCCCAGGATGTCCTAATTGTTCAGAATTTTCGGAGTTACAGAAGTATTTGATGTATTCATATTACTACAAACTGTTCTATTTTTCACATATTATGTTTTCTATTTGTTGTTTCCTTATTTTGATGAATCTGTGGGTAGTATCGGGGGGTATGAACCATGGAAAAGTTGGAATACAGTAGATATTACACCAATGTAAATAAATATTGAGTTCATAACAGTACCAAAAGTGGTGATCTATTTTATTGTACTAACGGAGCTTATGAGATTTTCTGTTCAGTTTTGTGTTGTGAAGTTTTCAAGGTTTGGGTAAGGATTTGATGGACTATGGAATAAGGAGTGGAAAGAGCCTAAGCTTGGGGATTCCCAAGTCACCCAAGGTAATATTCAAGGAAAACTAAGAGCATAATCTTGGGGATGCCCTGGAAGGCATCCCCTCTTTCGTCTTCGTCTATCGGTAACTTTACTTGAGGCTATATTTTTATTCAGCACATGATATGTGTTTTTCTTGGAGTGTCTTGTATGATACGAGTCTTTGATTTCTAGTTTGCCACAATCATACTTTCTGTACACACCTTTGGAGAGGGACACACATGAATCATGATTTATTAGAATACTTTATGTGCTTCACTTATATCTTTTGAGCTAGGCAATTTTGCTCCACTGCTTCACTTATATCTTTTTAGAGCATGACGGTGGCTTTGTTTTATAGAAATTGTTGAACTCTCATGCTTCACTTATATTGTCCCGAGAGTCTCTAAACAGCATGGTAATTTTCTTTGTTTATAAATTCAGTCCTATTATGATAGGCATCCAAGAGGGATATAATAAAGACTTCCATATAAAGTGCATTGAATACTATGAGAAGTTTGATTCTTTATGATTGTTTTGAGATATAAAGATGGTGATATTAGAATCATGCTATTAAGTAATTGTGGATTGTAGAAATACTTGTGTTAAAGTTTGTGATTCCCGTAGCATGTATGTATGGTGAACCGTTATGTGATGAAGTCGGATCATGATTTATTTATTGATTGTCTTCCTTATGAGTGGCGGTCGGGGACGAGCGATGGTCTTTCCTACCAATCTATCCCTGTAGGAGCATGCGCGAAGTACTTCGTTTCAATAACTAATAGATTTTTTCAATAAGTATGTGAGTTCTTTATGACAAATGTTGAGTCCATGGATTATATGCACTCTCGCCCTTCCACCATTGCTAGCCTCTCTAGTGTCGTGCAACTTTTGCCGGTACCATACACCCACCATATACCTTCCTCAAAACAACCACCAACCTACCTATTATGGCATTTCCATAGCCATTCCGAGATATATTGCCAACTTTACACCGTTCCGTTTATTATGACATGCTTCATCATTGTCATATTGCTTTGCATTATCATGTAGTTGACATCGTATTTGGGGAAAATCCATCGTTCATAATTCTTTAATGCATGTCACTCTTGATTCATGGCACATCCTGGTACACTACCGGAGGCATTCACATAGAGTCATATTTTGTTCTAACTATCGAGTTGTAATTCTTGAGTTGTAAGTAAATAAAAGTGTGATGATCTTCATTATTAGAGCATTGTCCCATGTGAGGAAAGGATGATAGAGACTATGATTCCCCCACAAGTCGGGATGAGACTCTGGACAGAAAAAGGCAAAAAAAGAGAGAAGGCCCAAATAAAAAATGAGAGAAAAGAGAGAAGGGGCAATGTTACTATCCTTTTACCACACTTGTGCTTCAAAGTAGCACCATGTTGTCACTTTCATATACTAGCAGGAATTTTTCATTATAGAACTTGGCTTGTATATTCCAATGATGGCCTTCCTCAAATTGCCCTAGGTCTTCGTGAGCAAGCGAGTTGGATGCACACCCACTTAGTTTCTTTTTGAGCTTTCATAAACTTATAGCTCTAGTGCATCTGTTGCATGGCAATCCCTACCCACTCATATTGATATCTATTGATGGGCATCTCCATAGCCCGTTGATACGCCTAGTTGATGTGAGACTATCTCCTTCTTTTTGTCTTCTCCAGAACCACCATATTCTATTCCACCTATAGTGCTATGTCCATGGCTCACGCTCATGTATTGCGTGAAAGTTGAAAAGGTTTGAGAACATCAAAATTATGAAACAATTGTTTGGCTTGTCATCGGGGTTGTGCATGATTTGAATATTTTGTGTGATGAAGATGGAGCATAGCCAGACTATATAGTTTTCTAGGGATAAGCTTTGTTTTGGCCATGTTATTTTAAGAAGACATAATTGCCTTGTTAGTATGCTTGAAGTATTATTGTTGTTATGACAATATTAATGTCAGGACCCCGACTCGATGTCACATCGATCTAGCTTGTAACACCTCATATCACTTTGCGGCCTCACGCACGGTATCCCCACGGGTGTCACCTTACCTTTGCCCGGGACCGTTTGCGCCTTTTGGCTCACGTATATGATAGTGTCGCTAGCATCCATATGATAAAGAGCCCGGGCTGACATGACTAGTCGTAAACCCAAAGTGGCACAGGCTTACAGGGACAGGCATCCATGACCCAGCAACGAACGTGTCGGTCATCAGCAAGTGGGTCCGGGCTGTAGCACTAGGCTAGCAGGACTCCGGTAAACCGGGCTGTAGCGGGCTAACAGGACTCCGGTACTCAATGCGTGACATTTCCCCGAAGGGACAGGCACAGGAACGAAGAAGGACACATGCCGGCCAGCCTAAGTGTTCCAGAGCAGTAGCAAGCTACCATGGCTCAGTGGTAACACTAGGAGACATTTCCCGGTAAGAGAGGCTACTAAGGATAAACAACTAGATAGTCAGATCCCACACATACCAAGCATTTCAATCATACACACAATATGCTCGATATGTGCAAATACAACAAGGCATCACAACATGACTCTACGACACAAGTACTTTATTTAAGGCTCAGAGAGCCATACATAACATACACAAAGGTACGGGTCACACGACCCAGCATTCAAGTCATACAGTCATACAAACCAGCAGCGGAAGTAACTTGTCTGAGTACAGACAACTAGTAAAATAAAAGAGGCTTGGAAAGCCTAGCTATACTACCTGGTCCTTCACAAGCTCAGGATCACCACCTGGGCCTTAGCCTACTCATTGATGTCAACGTCTACGTAGAACCCATCAGAAGGGGTTGCAGCGTCTTTTGTAAAAATGTAAATTATAGCAACATGAGTACAAAAGTACTCAGCAAGACTTACATCAGATCCTACATACATGCATATTATCAAGAAGGGTTGGTGGAGTTGTTGCAGCAAGCCAGCTTTGACTCTTGGCTAGGCTAACCTACGAGACTCCAACTTGAAATGGTTTTGCATACACGAGTCCACTACTCACCACTTCAATACACTACCGAGGATCCACCTTCGTCTTCCTACGAAAGAGCCATCCTCGGCACTCACACTTATCTTGAGGCTTTTAGTAGTTTCCATTTACTTGTCTATGAACTGTATAGGTAACCAAGTAGTCCTTTACCGCGGACGCGGCTATTCGAATAGATCATGATAACCCTGCAGGGGTGTACTTCTTCATACACGCTCTCACCACTTACCGTCGTTTACACGACATGTACTCGGCAACCTTCAAGCGGAAGCCCAACGTGGGTGTCGGCCACGACCTACCTAATCACCTAAGACTCCAGTCCAGGTTTATCGCCTATCCAGGTTCCATCCGCAGGGAGTCCGACCGAGGTTTCCCATACGGCCCTGAACGATGTGAACAGGGTTCCCGAGATACCTAACGGGTATTCGGTACACCCGGCCACGTACCTACCACATCACAGCCCACCCCTACGGTCAGCGCTGTCCACGGCCTCCAGTAGGCTACAAACACCAGAAACTACTTGCAACTCCTGGACGGAGAACTAGGGTGAATAAGAAGCCGAGAGGGTCCATTGGTTTCGGGCCCAATGCATGGTAGTAGCTGATTCTTAAATCACACATACAGATCTTAGTGCTTAAGGCCGGCTTCAATGAAACAACCCACCATGTACTCCTACATGGCCTCTCATCGATACCTTTACCAAATCGTGTTCACCACACCACTCTCATTACCGACATAATCATTTCACTCTAGTCCATCACCCAGATGAACCAGACCTGACACGACTCTAAGCATAGCAAGCACAGCAAGGTAGGAACAACACATTCATATGGCTCAATCAACTCCTACACATGCTAGTGGGTTTCATCTAGTTACTGTGGCAATGACAGGTCATGCAGAGGAGGTGGGTTCAACTACCGTAGCACACAGCAGTTTGAAATGCGTTGTCTTAATGCAGTAAAAGAGAGCAGGAGCGAGAACATGGGATTGTATCGATATGATCAAATGGTTGGTTGCTTGCCTGATGGTTCGATGCACTGATACGGTTCTTCGTTAGGGTAATCACGGTACTCCTCGGAGGCAGAACCTGCCGCAAAGAACACCGATACACAACCATCACCAAACAATGTGCAACAATATGATGCATGCATGAAACATAGCAATATGAGTGTGTTGGGCTAATGCAACTAAGACCAGAAGGGTTTGAACCAATTTGAATCAAAGATTCAAATTTCAAACTCAAACATGGCCCTTTAAAGTGTTTTTCCTTGTTCTGTATTAAACATCAGGTTAACTTGTTTAATCATGCATGAAAATAGTACAGATGGATAGATTGGATTTTTCTGATCATTTTTCATATATAATTTGTCTGATTTGGAGTTACAGAATAAAAGTTATGAATTTTTAAAGTTTAAACTATATTCTGGAATTTTCCTATATTAGATTAATTCCAGAAAATCAATTATTGCGTCAGCCTGGCGTCAGTGTGACATCAGCAGGTCAACGGGACACGTCCGGGTCAAACCTGACAGTGGGTCCCACGTGTTAGTGTGATTAGATTAATTAAAGTTTAATTAAAACTAAACCTGTTTAATTAACAGGGCTGGGCCCCACCTGTCATTGACTCAGGGGAGTCAACCAGGGCCCACCCGTGGTCAAACCCAGGTCGGCTGCACCAGCGTTTAGCCGCCGGCGAGCCCGACGCGGCAGCGGAAGTGGTTTTGGCTGTTTCGGTCGCCAAATGGGTCGCGGAGACCACCGGAGTGGAGCTGAGGACGAGCCGCAGCTCTTGGTGGAGTCCGTTGGGGTCGGGGTGGCCGGAGTTGGCGCCGGCAACGACTTTGGCGGCCACCGGGGTTCGGCCGAAGACGAACTTGATGCAAGAGGGGTCTGTGAGGCGCGGGGAGTAGCTAGCTAGGTGCTACGTGACACGGTGAGTAAGATGGACACCGTGGAGTGGCCGGAGGGTGACCAGGAGCACGTCGGCGACGAGCTCCACGGCGGTAGGTGCGGTTGAGCTCCGGGAGGTCGCTACACGGCTCGGGAGCAAGAAAAGAAG
>NC_057800.1:306257552-306267676 GCF_018294505.1 Triticum aestivum
ACGGGCGGTGGGGAGCACGGCTACGACGAAGGCACGGCGATGGTGGCGTCGGTCATGGCGGGGGAGCGCGAGGGGGAGGAGCTGGAGAGGAGAGGGGGTGTCTGGGGGGGTTCGGAGGAGAGAGGGAGGCCAGTCCACGACGTCACCGGGCGAGGGGAGCGGCGAGGTGGCGAGCAGGTGCGTGGCGCGCGCTGTGGTCGCCGTCGGGCACCTGCCTGCCTGCCTGGCCGGCAAGCAGCTCGCTGGAGCGGCGCTGGGCTGGGCCGGCAGGTGGGCCGGGAGCAGGCGTCAGGTAAGTTTTTCCATTTCTTTCTGTTTTCTGTTTTTTAATACTTCTGCAACTTTGTTGAATTAAATAAAATACTTAGGCAACTCCTAAAATCACCAAACTACTCCTGGTCCATAGTTGGATTATTTCCAACATGAAACATTTTAGTTTGGAGATATTTGAGCATTTAAATATTTTATATAATTTTAAATGCCCAAATTCAAATATCTATGATTTAATTCAAAAACCCTAAGATGGCCTAGGAAAATGTGCATCACTTTTGGCAGAGGTTCTGAACCAAGACAAAAATGATGGGCATTTTAGAAGGGCATTTCAGGTTCATTGAAAAAGTTTTTAGTAAACCCTAATTGGTTTCAGAGGGGACTGGGGGTTCTGTCATCCCCATTTCAGGTTTCTGATGAAAGAGTAAACATGATGCAGCACTCTAATGCATGGCTAACTAGGATGTGACAACTCACCCCCACTCAAAAGAATCTCGTCCCGAGATTTGGGTTCCTCCGGAAAGAGGGCGGGGTACTCGAGTCGAAGACGATCCTCCCTTTCCCAAGTTGCTTCATCCTCAGAATGGTGCGACCATTGTACTTTGAGGAACTTGATATTATGACGTCGAGTGGTACGCTCGGCCTGATCGAGGATACGAATGGGGTACTCTCGATATGTAAGATTATCTTGGAGATCAAGCATTTCGTAGTCCACTCCACGGATAGGATCCGAGAAGCAACGCCTGAGTTGAGAAACGTGGAAGACATCGTGGACTCTGGAGAGGTGCGGAGGTAGTTCCAACTGGTAGGCAACTTCTCCTCGTTTAGCGAGAATGCGAAAAGGTCCAATGTAACGAGGAGCCAATTTGCCTTTGATACCGAAACGATGGGTTCCCTTCAGAGGGGTAACCCGAAGGTAAGCCTTCTCGTCAACCTCGAAAGTCATAGCCTTATGTTTTCGGTCATATTGACTCTTTTGGCGAGATTGGGTTGTTTTCAAC
Organism: Triticum aestivum; assembly: GCF_018294505.1. Classification (NCBI taxonomy): domain Eukaryota; kingdom Viridiplantae; phylum Streptophyta; class Magnoliopsida; order Poales; family Poaceae; genus Triticum; species Triticum aestivum. The sequence goes on from NC_057800.1 coordinate 306,258,824, forward strand.
TTTTCACGAACGATGCGAACTTGCTCTTCTGCTTCCTGAATCATATCCGGGCCAAAGAATTGTCTTTCCCCGGTCTCTGACCAGTTAAGGGGTGTTCGACACCGTCGTCCATAGAGAACTTCAAAAGGGGCTTTACCCAAGCTAGATTGATAGCTGTTGTTGTAAGCGAATTCGGCAAATGGAAGGCACTTCTCCCAATCCATTCCGAAGGAGATAACAGAGGCTCGAAGCATGTCTTCTAGGATCTGGTTGACGCGTTCCACTTGACCACTCGATTGAGGGTGAAAAGCGGTGCTAAAGGAAAGGCGGGTTCCCATAGCGTTTTGGAAACTTTCCCAAAATCGAGAGGTGAAAAGACTTCCTCTATCCGAGTTGATTTCCAAAGGAACACCATGGAGAGACACTATTCGGGAGATGTATAAGTCTGCCAGCTGACTAGCGGTTATACTCTTGCGAACAGGTAAGAAATGGGCCACTTTGGAAAGACGATCAACAACGACGAAGATAGCATTATTCCCTCTTTTGGTCCTGGGAAAACCGGTAATGAAGTCCATACCAATTTTATCCCATTTCCATTCAGGAATAGCTAAAGGTTGAAGGGTGCCAGCAGGCCGTTGATGCTCTGCTTTTACACGACGACAGACGTCGCAATTAGCAATATACTGAGCAATTTCTCTCTTCATCCTAGTCCACCAGATCCTCTGGCGTAGGTCCTGATACATCTTAGTACTACCGGGATGAATGGTGAGAGGAGATTCATGAGCCTCCTTAAGGATCAATCGCCTCAGGTTTCGCACTTTGGGAACCACTAGTCGATTCCTGAAGTATACGACCCCTTGATCATTAATGGAGAAACAATTCGCAACTCCTTTCTTGATGTTTCTCTTGATGCGGGAAATTCCCGGATCTACCTTCTGTGCCTTGATGATCTGGTCCGTAAGGGTAGGTTTCGCCACCAAGGTGGAAAGAAAACCTTGAGGAACAATGTGAAGGTTAAGCTTCCGAAATTCCTCATGGAGAAGCGGTTGACTTTGTTGTAACATTAGGTTGTTACAATAAGATTTACGACTTACCGCATCAGCCATGACGTTGGCTTTCCCTGGGGTGTAAGTTATTCCTAAGTCGAAATCTGTGATCAACTCAACCCAACGTCTTTGCCTGAGATTCAAATCCGGTTGGGTGAAAATGTACTTCAGACTTTGGTGATCAGTGAATATTTCGCAGCGATTACCAAGAAGGTAATGTTGCCAGGTTTTAAGTGCATAGACTACGGCTGCAAGCTCTAGATCATGAGTAGGATAATTCTCCTCATGTGGGTGTAGTTGCCGTGAAGCGTAAGCAATTACATGTCGATCTTGCATGAGAATGCAACCTAATCCTTGTCGCGAGGCGTCGCAGTAGATAACAAAGTCCTTAGAGAAGTCTGGCGGTACCAGCACGGGAGCAGAAGTCAGGCGTCTTTTCAGTTCCTGAAAGCTGTGCTCACATTGTGGATTCCGTTCGAACTTCTTATCTTTCTTGAGGAGTTCGGTTAGAGGTTTAGCAACTTTGGAGAAGTTCTCGACAAAGCGACGACAATAGCTCGCTAAGCCCAGAAAACTCCGAACTTGCTTGACCGATTCAGGTGGAGTCCAATTAAGGACGGCTTGAACTCGCTCAGGGTTAACAGCAATACCTTTACCAGATATTACATGACCCAGATAGGTCACTTCTGACAACCAAAATTCACATTTGGAAAACTTGGCATAAAGGCGATGCTCTCGAAGTTTCTTCAACACTAGCCTTAGATGTTCGGCATGTTCTTCCTCGTTCTTGGAGTAGATGAGTATATCATCGAGATAAACCACGACGAATTTATCCAAATACTCCATGAAGATTGAGTTCATTAACCGAGAAAAGGTGGCTGGAGCGTTGGTTAAACCGAAGGACATGACGGTGTACTCATATTGGCCATAACGAGTAACAAAGGCCGTTTTAGGAATGTCCCCGTTTCTGATTTTGATTTGATGGTAGCCCAACCTCAAATCCATCTTGGAGAAGACTGAGGATCCAGCGAGCTGATCATACAGGTCGTTGATCCTAGGGAGCGGATATTTGTTCTTGATTGTGACCAAATTGACAGGTCGGTAATCTACAACCATCCGGTCTGTACCATCCTTCTTCTTGACGAATAGGACGGGGCAAGCCCACGGAGATGAACTAGGTCGGATGCAACCCTTTTTCAAGGACTCATCGAGTTGTTTCTTAAGCTCGGCTAGTTCTAGGGGTGCCATCTTATAAGGTCTTCTAGCAATCGGAACGGTTCCTGGGATGAGGTCTATTACGAACTCAACATCCCTGTCAGGTGGAACACCTGGCAATTCCTCTGGGAAGACATCCGGAAAGTCACGGACTACCGGAACGTCCTCAAGGTCTGGCAAAGGGCTGGCGTTAAGAGAATATAATTGTCGCTTGGCTAATCGGGTCAAGACATTGACTATCTTGCCCGAAGGATGAGTGAGTTGAACAGTCCTAGAGAAGCAATCAATTTTGGCTTGATGAGCTAACATCCAGTCCATACCCAAAATGATATTAATATCTGAGAATTTGAGAGCTATCAAAGATGCAAGGAAAACAAGTCTGTCGACTTGGATTTCATTTCCATAACTTACCCTGGAGGTCTGCCATCTAGAACCAGGAGTAGAAATTTCCATAGTGGATGGCATGTCACAAAATGCGGTGTTATGCAAACGAGCATAGTTCTCGGATATAAATGAATGAGAGGCTCCTGTATCGAAAAGAACAGATGCCGGGTGGCAATTAACAAGGAGCGTACCGAGAACGACGTTGGGATCCTCTTGAGCTTCTTCGGCAGAGATACAGTTGACATGGCCACGTGTAGCGGTGGCCGGCTTGGCGTGGAACACTTTCCCTGTCGGCTTGCCACGGCCAACAGCTTTAGCAGATTGGTTGGGGTTGGTCTGGGGACACTCACGCATATAGTGGCCAGATTCCCCACACTTGAAACAAGTCACGGAACTGGTACGTGGAGGAGCATTGTTGGTTGGAACCCCATAGGGCTTGGCTGGTGCAGACTGTTGAACAGGGCGAGGCGCCTGGAAAGATGGCCTCGGTGTGAACCTGGGTGGCAGGGCGGTGTTGGGCACCCACACGCGGCGCTTCTGAGGACCAGCACCGGATGAGGAACCCATGTCACGGCCATGCTTGCGTGTTGCGTCATAATCAGTCTGACCAGTTTCAGCACTGATGGCCTTGTTAACAAGCTTCTGAAAAGATGTGCACTCATGCAGACGGAGGTCGCGGCGAAGCTCAGGACTAAGTCCCTTACGGAACCTTGCTTGCTTCTTGGCATCAGTAGAAACTTCCTCAGTTGCATATCGTGCGAGGTTACCGAACTCCCTGCTGTAAGCATCCACAGAGAGTCGGCCCTGAGTGAAACTGCAAAATTCCTCACGTTTACGGTCCATGAGACCCTCCGGAATGTGATGTTCACGGAAAGCCTCGCTGAATTCAGCCCAAGTAGTGACATGGCCCGCTGGGCGCATAGCTCCATAATTCTCCCACCATAGACTGGCGGGGCCTTCAAGATGATATGCGGCAAAGGTGACCTTGTCAGCCTCAGCTACTAGCGTGGAACGCAGCTTGTGAGAGATACTGCGGAGCCAGTCATCAGCGTCGAGAGGCTCGACGGAGTGGTGGAACGTGGGTGGATGTAACTTGATAAAATCACTGAGTGACACCACGTTAGTCCTCTGATGGTGTGCTGTGTTCTGTTCAATACGCTCCAACAAACGGTTGGTCTCCCGTTTGTTTCTTTCGGCTTCCATCATAACCTCGGCTAGGGAAGGAGGATGAGGCAGATTTGCATTCCTGACTTCACTGCCTTCGGCCTGCTCTTGAGGAGCAGGGTTAGTGCGCGTGTTGACCATCCTAGGTAAACAAGACAATGATTTAGTCAGAATGATAAAATTCCGACATAGGATACAGAATGTAAGGAATAACTCGGAATGCAAGATGATCATCCGTATGACATGGTAGATACAGAAACTGCTTCTTTATTCCATCGTCATACACACCATACAGGGTTTAGTACAAGACCAAACAAGGTACTATTACGGTGAAAAGAGGATTACATCTCATCGGAGGCATTCCCAGCTCCTATACATTATTTTTCTACACCTCCGGAAGGCGATACAAACCAGGTCATATCCCACGAGTCACGCAGGACGATAGACGACACAGCTAACACGAACTAGTGATACTACCACTAACTCAGACCGATCCGTAGTAGTCCTCGTAGAAGTCACCTCCATAGCCTGGAAGCTCAACATGATCATCCGGAAACAGACGATCTCGCGGGGCTTGTGGACCATAGGGGCTATGATGAGGTCTTGGACCAACAGACGGTGGCCTGCGGGGACCGCGAGGTGGGGTGATGCCTCCTACATCACGCCAACCCATCACGTCTGGCAGACCAGATCTCACAGGATAGAGATCGCGCATATCCGAATATCCAGCTTGCACCGCCGGTGCAAACCGAGTCAATGTGGCCCAATGGTCAGCACGGGTATTGAAGAGCTCTAACCTCAAGGCCCGATTTTCACGGTCCTTATCCTCGAGCATCTCAGCAGTAGTGCGAGTCCGTGAATCCTCCTGGGTGGGGTCAGCATAGATAGCCTGGAGATACCCTTGTGCTCCCGGGAGTGATCCTGGCATATACCGGAAGTCAGAATCCCGAATTAGGCCGGACCTGACTCGCATGATGGTCATCATAGAGTAGGCGGCGTCCTGCACAGCCATCTCAATAGTAACCCCGAGTCCATAGGAGCAGTGAAGGGGCTCGGTGGATCCAGGATAAGATGGAAATATCCTGACAGTGCAGAGATACTGGCTTTGATTAAAGTCTCGGAATTGCTCTTCGACCGTGTACTCAGGATACCAACGGTATCCAGCCTCAGTCATTACCCTGACCAACATGGCAGTATGGCCGGGTACATCTAGGCATCGAGTCAGGCGAACCACTTGATTGAGGTCGCGAGTGGCCATCTGAAAACACAATCATAATGCAAAGGCATTAGAATTTCTAGCAAAATTTCGGCAGCATAACAGCTGTAAATGCTCAAGAAGGATTTTGAGACATTTGACAAAGGATTTCGTACACACTCAACATCATCATATCAAAGTTCTGAGTCCATCCTAACAACATAACGTGGTAGTAGAACTGAACTAGGCTTGTATCCATCAAACCTATAAGGTACTACTGATTAGTAACACGTGAACCTGATAGAGAAAAAGATCCTAATTCCTTAACCCCCGGTGGAAGAATAGACTGACTCAGATCAGAATGTCATAAGATAAAGAAGTAAAAAGAGCCTTACGTTCCAACCCAGAAACAATTCCCCTACATATAACTAAAGAATTTCTAGACTCAACATCGACCAGTTTGGCTTGGAGAACCTACAGGCAGTCCGGCTCTGATGCCAACGCTGTCAGGACCCCGACTCGATGTCACATTGATCTAGCTTGTAACACCTCATATCACTTTGCGGCCTCACGCACGGTATCCCCACGGGTGTCGCCTTACCTTTGCCCGGGACCATTTGCGCCTTTTGGCTCACGTATATGATAGTGTTGCTAGCATCCATATGATAAAGAGCCCGGGCTGACATGACTAGTCGTAAACCCAAAGTGGCACAGGCTTACAGGGACAGGCATCCATGACCCAGCAACGAACGTGTCGGTCATCAGCAAGTGGGTCCGAGCTGTAGCACTGGGCTAGCAGGACTCCGGTAAACCGGGCTGTAGCGGGCTAACAGGACTCCGGTACTCAATGCGTGACATTTCCCCGAAGGGACAGACACAGGAACGAAGAAGGACACATGTCGGCTAGCCTAAGTGTTCCAGAGCAGTAGCAAGCTACCATGGCTCAGTGGTAACACTAGGAGACATTTCCCGGTAAGAGAGGCTACTAAGGATAAACAACTAGATAGTCAGATCCCACACATACCAAGCATTTCAATCATACACACAATATGCTCGATATGTGCAAATACAACAAGGCATCACAACATGACTCTACGACACAAGTACTTTATTTAAGGCTCAGAGAGCCATACATAACATACACAAAGGTACGGGTCACACGACCCAGCATTCAAGTCATACAGTCATACAAACCAGCAGCGGAAGTAACTTGTCTGAGTACAGACAACTAGTAAAATAAAAGAGGCTTGGAAAGCCTAGCTATACTACGTGGTCCTTCACAAGCTCAGGATCACCACCTGGGCCTTAGCCTACTCATTGATGTCAACGTCTACGTAGAACCCATCAGAAGGGGTTGCAGCGTCTTTTGTAAAAATGTAAATTATAGCAACATGAGTACAAAAGTACTCAGCAAGACTTACATCAGATCCTACATACATGCATATTATCAAGAAGGGTTGGTGGAGTTGTTGCAGCAAGCCAGCTTTGACTCTTGGCTAGGCTAACCTACGAGACTCCAACTTGAAATGGTTTTGCGTACACGAGTCCACTACTCACCACTTCAATACACTACCGAGGATCCACCTTCGTCTTCCTACGGAAGAGCCATCCTCGACACTCACACTTATCTTGAGGCTTTTAGTAGTTTCCATTTACTTGTCTATGAACTGTATAGGTAACCAAGTAGTCCTTTACCGCGGACGCGGCTATTCGAATAGATCATGATAACCCTGCAGGGGTGTACTTCTTCATACACGCTCTCACCACTTACCATCGTTTACACGACATGTACTCGGCAACCTTCAAGCGGAAGCCCAACGTGGGTGTCGGCCACGACCTACCTAATCACCTAAGACTCCAGTCCAGGTTTATCGCCTATCCAGGTTCCATCCACAGGGAGTCCGGCCGAGGTTTCCCATACGGCCCTGAACGATGTGAACAGGGTTCCCGAGATACCTAACGGGTATTCGGTACACCCGGCCACGTACCTACCACATCACAGCCCACCCCTACGGTCAGCGCTGTCCACGGCCTCCAGTAGGCTACAAACACCAGAAACTACTTGCAACTCCTGGACGGAGAACTAGGGTGAATAAGAAGCCGAGAGGGTCCATTGGTTTCGGGCCCAATGCATGGTAGTAGCTGATTCTTAAATCACACATACAGATCTTAGTGCTTAAGGCCGGCTTCAATGAAACAACCCACCATGTACTCCTACATGGCCTCTCATCGATACCTTTACCAAATCGTGTTCACCACACCACTCTCATTACCGACATAATCATTTCACTCTAGTCCATCACCCAGATGAACCAGACCTGACACGACTCTAAGCATAGCAGGCACAGCAAGGTAGGAACAACACATTCATATGGCTCAATCAACTCCTACACATGCTAGTGGGTTTCATCTAGTTACTGTGGCAATGACAGGTCATGCAGAGGAGGTGGGTTCAACTACCGTAGCACACAGCAGTTTGAAACGCGTTGTCTTAATGCAGTAAAAGAGAGCAGGAGCGAGAACATGGGATTGTATCGATATGATCAAATGGTTGGTTGCTTGCCTGATGGTTCGATGCACTGATACGGTTCTTCGTTAGGGTAATCACGGTACTCCTCAGAGGCAGAACCTGCCGCAAAGAACACCGATACACAACCATCACCAAACAATGTGCAACAATATGATGCATGCATGAAACATAGCAATATGAGTGTGTTGGGCTAATGCAACTAAGACCAGAAGGGTTTGAACCAATTTGAATCAAAGATTCAAATTTCAAACTCAAACATGGCCCTTTAAAGTGTTTTTCCTTGTTCTGTATTAAACATCAGGTTAACTTGTTTAATCATGCATGAAAATAGTACAGATGGATAGATTGGATTTTTCTGATCATTTTTCATATATAATTTGTCTGATTTGGAGTTACAGAATAAAAGTTATGAATTTTTAAAGTTTAAACTATATTCTGGAATTTTCCTATATTAGATTAATTCCAGAAAATCAATTATTGCGTCAGCCTGGCGTCAGTGTGACGTCAGCAGGTCAACGGGACACGTCCGGGTCAAACCTGACAGTGGGTCCCACGTGTTAGTGTGATTAGATTAATTAAAGTTTAATTAAAACTAAACCTGTTTAATTAACAGGGCTGGGCCCCACCTGTCATTGACTCAGGGGAGTCAACCAGGGCCCACCCGTGGTCAAACCCGGGTCGGCTGCACCGGCGTTTAGCCGCCGGCGAGCCCAACGCGGCGACGGAAGTGGTTTTGGCTGTTTCGGTCGCCAAATGGGTCGCGGAGACCACCGGAGTGGAGCTGAGGACGAGCCGCAGCTCTTGGTGGAGTCCGTTGGGGTCGGGGTGGCCGGAGTTGGCGCCGGCGACAACTTTGGCAGCCACCGGGGTTCGGCCGAAGACGAACTTGACGCAAGAGGGGTCTGTGAGGCGCGGGGAGTAGCTAGCTAGGTGCTACGTGACACGGTGAGTAAGATGGACACCGTGGAGTGGCCGGAGGGTGACCGGGAGCACGTCGGCGACGAGCTCCACGGCGGTAGGTGCGGTTGAGCTCCGGGAGGTCGCTACACAGCTCGGGAGCAAGAAAAGAAGGGGGGAGATGGCTAAGCTCACAGTGAGTGCGACGAAGCCCTTGGTGTGGCCGGAGATGGACCGGGGCGACGATGGCGTTGAAGGGGATCTCCGGCGACGGCGGTTCGGGCGAGGTCGTTGCGGTGGACTGGGCGTTGCGAGCGCTCGGGGCTCGACTTGCTCGATGGAGTGGACAGCGGCGGAGCTCCTGGACACGATGAGAGGACGCACGGGCGGCGGGGAGCACGGCTACGACGAAGGCACGGCGGTGGTGGCGTCGGTCATGGCGG